>NW_023461156.1:15837-28446 GCF_013731165.1 Rhagoletis pomonella | reverse complement strand
TTCAGATTTCGTTTTTTAGATCATAAAAGATTTAAGGAATACAGATCGGAAAAAACCCATATTTACGATTATTTTTGATCGAGATAATCGAAAATAATAAAAA
Organism: Rhagoletis pomonella; assembly: GCF_013731165.1. Classification (NCBI taxonomy): domain Eukaryota; kingdom Metazoa; phylum Arthropoda; class Insecta; order Diptera; family Tephritidae; genus Rhagoletis; species Rhagoletis pomonella. The sequence goes on along the minus strand of NW_023461156.1, from coordinate 28,343 downwards.
TGACAACATAACGACTGAACTAAGATTTTTATTATAAAAATCATAACGGTTACGGTCGCTGTTGTTTACTGGTATTAAAATAACCAAAAATGTATGCTAAGTTTTTAAATTACAATATTGTTATGCCCAATTTTTAACTCACCAAAAACGTATGCCCAGTTTTGCCCGCTTTTCAAAAATTTATGTACAATATACTCGGCTTTTAAGCGAACAAAAAATTATTTCGAAAAATGTAAATTTAGATGGGCAAAAATTTGTGTGTAATTTTAGATGGGAAATATCATGTCCAAATTTGAATGGCCAAACAATTTTGACTGTTTTTAAAGCTAACAAAATGTATGTCCAATTAAAAAAAAAAAACTTAAAATGACCCTTGTCGTTTCAACATTAAAATAAATTTATGGCCAGTTTTTGAATTTCCAAAAATTTATGCACAATAAAGCTATTTTGCCGGTTTCGAATTGAATTTATATCCAATTTTAATTGACCAAACAATGGATGGTCAATACTTAAATGACGAAAAATGTTGCCAGATTTTTAAATTATCCTAGAGATGTAAAAAAAGTTATCAGTTTTTAAATTACCATTACGTTGTACTGATTTTTTGTTTTCGATGCAAAAATTTATGTCCACACATTTTCGAAAAGTATTTTCGCGGTTCTAGAATTTCTAAATACTTAAATGGCCAAAATGTTATGTCCACTTTTTTCTCTTTCGCACAGTTTTTAAGGACTGTAAATATATTCTCCGATTTAAAATTGCTAAAAATATATGTCTAATTTTTAATTTATTGAAAAATTAAACCTAGTTGTTAAGTTATCGACAAATTATGTCCAGTTCTCAAATGAACAAAAATTATGTCCGGTTTTACTTATTGTTGTTGTCCAGTTCAAGCACTCATATATATATATATATATATATATATACTTCAAGATTTTTTCGAAAAATTTCGCGTCTTTCGGTCATTTAGGCTGTGAAAGCAGACAAGCATTTCGCAAGCAGAAAGTACCAGGCGTCTGTCTATCGAAGGTAGCAGGGACCAATATACCACCTTCATCTAAACTTACTATTTAATTTCGCACCAAAAAAAAAAGGTCATTAAAACTATGGATGGATATTTCATAAATTTCAACGAAATATTTTCGCTACTCACCCTACTTTAACCCCAAGAATTTCTAAATAGCTTCACTATTCTCAAAGGTGAAAAATTGTCCATAAAAATTATGCAAACGTAATATTTTCTATGCGAGCAAAAAAAAATAACAACACGATGACCACAATTTTCGCGAAAATGCGCGCGCTTGCGGCTAACTCACTCATTACGGCATCTGCATAAAACAACAGCAAACACCATACACACATACAGTTGTAAGGGCAGCAAATTATGAATGCGTCGACTTTTAAAACAAAAGCGGCTACGACTGCGCTTTAACAAAAACGACAAAAAAAAATTTAAAAAAAAAAACTAATTGTTTATGCTCCCCAACAAAGTCGCCATTGCAGTGCAGTGCAGCGCTGTTGCTACGCTTGTCGAACGCGTTGAATGCAGCTTACATGCCTACATAGTTGCAGCAGCAGCAACAACAAGCACAGCAAAATTAGTCGGTTTTTTGCCTTGATGCACTCTACAGCCGCGCTTGTAGATCACTCTGGAATGATTATTGACATAATTGCAAGTTGCAGGGCGCGCGAGAGGCAGAGCAGCAAGTGCAGCGGGGCGCGCCAGCGGTTTCATAGTGTTTTTTTGTTGTTTAGTCAGGAATTTTCCGCCAAGCCGCACACCTGCTACATACTACATAACTACAACGCGCGGCGCGCCGTCTCGCTGGGCAACAACAAAACAGTATTTGTGCTAATTAAATATGCAACGTTTGTTGTTGTTACTTTTTTATTTATGTATTCCATTCCCCCCACTGCTGTTGTTGTTGTTCTTGATGTTGCTAATTTTGCACTTTTTGCTACATTGTTCTTGTTGTTGTGCGCTGCGCAATTACGCGGCTCAATGGCAAAATGTAGGGATGTACATATGTATTTAAATGCGCGTATGTTGCATATTTAGAGGCGCTGCAGCGTTAATATCATATTTATTTTATGTAATCGTACATAATTTAGCGTTGGCAAAGAAACTAGGTAGGCAAGTAGAAACAAAGTAGTTAATTCAGACATACTCGTTTAATGAAGGGAACGCTTGCAGTTGAGGCAGATGCCAAGCTGCTGATAAGCCGTGAAGAACATCGAAACACTTTCAACAAACAACTGAACTTACATACATACATACATATGTACATCCAGAAGAGAGCTTGATAAATTGCAAAATATTTTGAGACGCAAAGGCAATTTGGAAAATTGTTTTGAAAGTTTAAAAAAAAAAAACGTAAATATGTCTATACATGGCAAGTTATGTTTAGACAACATTTGAGTGGTTACATATCAAAACTGCCTAAGTCCGCAGACGAAATTTTTCCATATTTTTGGTGCAATCCACTCTGACCGAACAAGTAAATAGTTTAAGCCAGTGGTGTCCAACCGAGTTCGCACCGGAGGCTCCTTTGAAACCACTGCTAAGCTTAGCGGGCACCGCCTAAATTAACTTCAATCTTAATTGCTCCCTATAAAAACCTATATTTATTAATAAAATTAGACAGTCCCAAAAAAACAAATTTGTTTTATTTTTTTAATTTGTTTTTGTTTAAAAACTATCCGAATAAATTTTATGCCGACTTGCAGTAAAAGTTATCAGAATAAGCTTTGTGCGTGTTTTGTTAACTTACTCATTTTCCTCCTATATAATACGATGTTTCCACGATTCGTAATTCGCTCTCCCATTCGTCATTCGCCATCGAATTACCCTGCGAATTACGTAATTCGCCATACAAAATTTTGTGAGCGAATTACCTCATGTGTAGTTAATTCGGATCAAATTAACCATGCTCTAATATTTATGCTGGCACTTTTTCTAGTTGCTGGAAAATTAATTTATAAAATATAATCTATATAAATGAAAATCCTTGATGATAACTTAAATTTTTACTCCATCTTCGATATTTGCAGTACACAAAAATAGTAATAAATAGCGAAGAACAAGAGCAGAAAGTAGAGCTGCCTAAGGAATTATTAATGTGTGTGTCGTGGAAACAGGGTAATTCACGAATTACTTAGAGAGCGAATTACGAATCGTGCAAACAACGTATAAGATGGTATTACTATACTCCCTACAGTATTAGGGCATGATATTTAGTAAATCTGCGTTTTTAGTTTTTTTACCAGGTAGTTAGGATTTTTTCCACAAGACCATAAATCGTAATGTATTTCCAAAGTTTACACAAAATATGGATATATGGGTATCAACTGAAAGAAGAGTTCGAAGCAAGATTAATTATAACTTTTGTTTTCAATTATCCTTTTGGAGCATATGAAGAATGTCCTTTAGAAACATTATCCTTCAAGATTTTTAATTTTGAATGCGTTTTGCAGAAACTTAGTTGAAGTTAATTCCTAAAAATATTTAAAATTTTAAGATGCAGATTTATTAGAAAAGCGTTTAGATATGGGAAGCATATCGAATTTCTAAAGTTTTCATGGACGATTAATTCATGTTATTAACTAAAACTTTAACCAAAAGTTGCCACGGTTTATCGTTAGCTATCTAGGCTAGAAAGCACAAAAATATAGAGTGTATGCATATCAAAATTTGCAAAAAAAAAAATATTTCCATATATTCTTGGGACAGTCTAATGCACATAAATAAAGAACATTCGTTGTATTGTGTCAACATTTTCTACTTAAATGATAAGGCAGTATTTCCATTATGATTCATAAATCGGTTGTTGGTAATAGATAACACTAAATCCATATAAAATATTTCGTCACGTAAAATGCAAAAATTCGTAACTAATAAAAATTCTAAATTCACTTATTGATTGATTATGATGCATTTCATCGAATTGAAAGTTCCCAAATTTTAGTTACGGATCTGTGCATTTGTATTCTTGCATCGCTTTTCGTATTTCGATCGTAACTGACGAAATTTTTCCATATACTGCGCTGGATAGTATCCCGCAAGAATTTCCGAGTCTTGGGCTAAGTACGGGAAAAGCTGTCAGGTTTTCTCCCTCAACAGCCTCTTTCATATGCCGATTTTTTCCACAAACGCTGATATTGAGATTATTTAATTTGCAATTTCCCTAAAATATAGGTCGCGAGCTACCAGACGTCCGCGAACTACCGGTTGGACAACACTGGTTTAAACTAAAGCAATGTGACTAATTAATCTAGACAAGATTAAAAAAATACATTTAATATTAACGATTTATTCAAAGATAATCAAGTCCTACCATAAGTGTAAAATTGCTTAAGTCCATTCCAGCCAATCAAATTGTGCTTGGCAACTACAGATTGTGGCATTAGAGTCGATGCATATCAAAGCAAGAAAGTATTTAACTGTTAAAGTTCGAAGTACTGATAAAGTATCAGTTTTGACGAAAATCAATTCCTCGGTTTCTATTAATAAATGTTTAAAAACAAAAACTAGTTGAAAACAAATCGAAAAAAACAAAATCACCAAAAATTTCACCCATATTAAAAGTGCACTCGAAATGTTTTTTATATGGAATGCTTAGCACCGTCAGCAAAAAAGGTTAGTTATTAAAAATCAACGCGAATTCTTAGCTACTTGAAATTTGTACTTTGTGACAATGAAGTTTAATGGGCTATAAAACTGCATACTAATAAATTTTCTAAAAATAAATATAAACAAATTTTTTGTTAAAACTTTCTTTATAAAGCGTTGTTTGCAACTCTCAATAAAAACGAAAAATTCATATAAAATGACGCACAAGAAATGGAAAAGAAATTTTCTCCTATCAAAATTTTGTAAATCACTTTGCAGCTCTCAAGAAAATATTAATTTAGCCAATGATCTCTGCTAGGATGCAAATTATTAATTTCTGTTATCTGTAAATGGCAGCTAAGTGTTGGCATTGTTCGTATTCAATGGAGCAAAAGAGCCAGCCAACAAGGCAGAGCAGCACCAGCTAAGCCACATACTGAAGTCAATATCAAACTCAAAAACGACAATCAATTTCAATTTGTAATACGAGCGCTAAATGATTTGTCCATTGAATTGTTTGCCTTTGTAAGGCGAAACAAATCGCATACAGCGTCAAGTGACAACGAACAAAATCTCCCATTGGGCCTAAAGGAAGTGATACTACAATGCAACACCCAGTAGCCACGATTGTCAGCCAATTTGGCGCAGTCAGACATCAGAAATCAAATAAATGAATGCTGTCACAAAACCAAACGGACATCATTAAATATACTCGTATCAACAACAACAACAACAAAACAACCGATGAAAGAGCTATCAAATGAAAGGCGTACAAGGAGGTAGGCGAAAAAAAGGGATAACCAATATACATACATACATATATGTATGATTACCATTACCATTGTTCTTGCCACCACACAATTGTATTGTGTTGCATACAATTACGCAGCTAAATACATATGTATGTATGTATGTATTTATAAATGCGCTCCTGGCAGGTGGGAAATGTGCTGATTGAATTGCAAGTTCTCTTATTGAAGGCTATATTAGACACCTCCTGCGTGCGCCGCATAGCGATCGGCGAGTGTGAAGGCGTTAGTGTGTGTGCGTGCGTGTGGGCAGCGTGAAAACTGCCACCATTTATTAAGCTCTCATTAAGCGCCAATAATGACAGAGCGCCAGCAACAACGATAACAGCAAAATACAAAAAAAAATAACAACAACAAAACCGTGCAGCAATAAACACAGCAATCAGTCAAAATCCATGCCATGCAGGAATTTGTTGGCAGCGGCTGCTGTGAGTGTTGGAGCTGGTGTTGGAGCTGGTGTTGTAGCTGTTGGCGTTGTCGGTTACGCTGCTGGTGCTGCTGTTTTGAATTAACCAACGTCAACTCGCCTTCCAATCAGTGGCAATTACAGAGGCGTTATAGCAGATTGATTGCTGCAGTGTTGCAAGCAGCGGGTGGCATGCCACTTAGCGCCAGAAGCATACACAAGCAACAAGAAGAAATTGAAATGGTGAGTGCAGAAAAATCTCAACAGCTACGGCCATCGATGAAAATTACGCGCCGATTGAAATCATTCAAAGATAAGCAAGGATGGGTGTGTAGGCACGCATTTACCAACAACGAAAACATACAAAACAAAAAAAAAAAACTCTCTTGATGTGCGCTGCGCTCACTCGAATTGGCGCTTATTAAGATCTTTTTTTTTGCTTATGAAAACAGATATGAAATTTTGGTCTTGGTAAAACATACCAAAAGACTGAAAATTTTATTAAATCGGACAATAACCACGCCCCAAACCCATGTAACGGTAATTTAGAGAAAAAATACTAAATATTCGATAAATCAGTAAATAGGAAGCTAATTAACTCGGAGGCCACAAAGGCCCATTGCGATGACCAGGGGGGTTTCCCCATGCCTATCCCTACATGTCTTCGAACCATTTCGATTCTCTGGCGAATCCCAGCAGTCCTTTCAGTGAAGTTTTCCCTAAGAAACTGGGTGCGTTTTCTACGGAGTGCTAGACACTCACAAAGGAAGTGCTGGACGGATCTACCACCTCCTCATTTCTACAGCTTCTACAGAAATCGTTATGCGGTGCTCCGAACCTGGCCGTCATATGACCAATGGTCCAGTGTCACGTTAGTATTCGTGTGAATAGCTTAACTTTTGGCTTTGACAGCCTTAATTAACTGCTTGTTCTTCGGTGTGCAGGTTTTCCCACCTGCTGTCGGTGGCTGCCTTCGTCACTCTCTCGACTTCCGAAAATAGAAATCGCAGGGGAAGTTTCCCGATCTAGATCGCTTCACCAAACTCCTGACCCAGACAAAACTGCATTCTCAGAATCTAATTAAAAAACTCGAAATTTTTACGAAAATTTTTTTATTTTTTTTCTATTGCAAAATTGGTACATTTGTACAGATTAGTACATTTTTATATTGGGCTCTTGGTAAAAATAAAAAAGGGGAAAATTTTGTTTTTGTAGTCGAAAATTTGGTTCAATACAACGATGTTCTATTGAAAAATTTCAACAAATTCATTTTCGTGATTGGGATAAAGAAAAATATTTGGGTACTCACACAATTGGGATACGTTTGCACCAAATTTTGGCAAATAAAATGACACTGCCTTTAAACTTGTATTTCTACGGATGTTGTTAAAGAATGAACTATAATAATAATATTTTGGCGCTTACACTTTTGCAAATTGTTTGGCCGAGCTTCTCCTCCAATTAGTGGTGTGGGTCTTGATGTTGTTACAGTTTAACGCCGCCCCCCAAAGAGCAAATAAGAAGGTTTTTCAACTCGGAGATTTGCCATTGCCTGCGGAGGATCGACCGCTATTAGAAACAGTGTTGCCATTTTAGCCGTTTTCCGGATAGATTTAGCCGGTTGCGATAGCAAACAGCCGGAGAAATTTCGATTTAGCCGGCAGCCGATTTGTTAGCCGTTTTGCAGAAAAAAATTAGCCGTTTTTAGCCGATTTTGCTATTTGTCTTGTTTTCTTAAATTTCAAATATGTATATATGTTTCCATTTTTGACTAAGCGACCCAAAATCTGTTAGAAATGGCTACTAGCCTTATCGTGGAGAAAATTTTCATGTCAGGCAGGGTTGTATGAAATTGGGCCGATTTCGCTTATTTTTATTTTAAACGAAGAAGGGATTTTCTTCATCAAATGTTTGTTATAAATGTCTTAATTTTAAGTGTGAAGTTGTATTCGCAAACTTAGAAAATAAGAAATTGTTTCACTGTTAAGATACTTAAGATGCGTTTGTGTTTGGATATAGTGCAGACAAACAGAATAAATATTACATGTAGATATTGTCTTCCCAGATAGCGCATATTCAATTCTGCCTAAATTACAAAACATCATTTTTGCCCACTCCCAAAAGTTTAAGGTAAGGGAAAAATTGATATTTTCAAGCACTATGTACACATATGTATTTTTTTAAACAAAGTTTTTTGCTGAGAACTTATTTAAATTCCAAAAACTGAATGCCAACTTGAATTAAAGGAACCAACACTGAAGTGAGTCAAAATAAAAATAAAAGAGCACAAATTTCTATGTAAAGCAAAACTCTCTGGGAATCCTACGAGACATATGACCGGTCATCTAAATGGGAGATCTGCAGTCTTTTGGCATCATATTTTACATCAGAATGGAAGGGATTTCTGAAAAATCTGACCAGTTCTTTTGTGTAACTGTGATTTTGCATCCCTTGTCAACATATGGCCCCGGTTGATGTTAACTTAAGGTCGTTGTTTTACTGCCTTAAAATTGAAGGGAAATTGTTACAGCGGTTTTTATGTGTATTGGTTTCTATCTGAGTATATTGAGAATCGGTCAGTCTGAAAAGGCCTTGTAGGAAAAACAATTATCACTCAAAATATTAGACAGTAATAGTAATACATAGTTTTTTTTTTGCCGAGTGCCTTTCAAATCATTGGAATTAACTAAATTAATTAAGTAAACAAGTATTAACTTACATTTTTCATTTTAAAATCGCTCCAGTTTGTAAATTTTTAAATTTAACGAACTTGTTTATTCAAATTATCGTCGATAAAAAATCCAACCATGTGCCACAATCATATGTTTTTCCTAATTGCAAATTCTTACAGGAAAAATTTTTTCCGGCTCGAATTTGTAACTTCTCTACAAGAAATGGTCTTTTTACTCGTGATTTATTTAAATAAAACATGTGAAATTTAGTTGAAACATTTTAGCCGTTTTTAGCCGGTTTTATTTGCCAATTTAGCCGGCTCGTCCAAAAAGTTCTGGCAACACTGATTAGAAAACTACTTTTTTTGTTGTTTTTCTAACCAGGGTTCGAACCTTTGTCTTACCGAGTGGAAGTTCCACCATCTAACTACTCGGCTATGGCGGCACCGAATTAAGTCGGGGAATTACAGCTACATCGCAACAAAGCAGACCCATTTCTGAAGTGGACAGTGACTGCTCGCGGTCGCCATGAAGGGTTCGTCGTGTTTTCGACAGGATTGGCGGGGAAGCATTGACTGTAAAATGCTCACCAACCTTTTAACTTTTCACGATTTTAGTTCGCATTTCTTATCTTTTGTACAAACACATATTTCCCAAAAAAAAAATAAAAATTAAATAATTTTTAGATTTTTTTCTCACTCACCTTTTGCCGTTGCGTCGCCTACGCTTTGTCGCGTAGACGGTGCCCAGTTGGCTCATCGCTAACGCCGAGGAATTCGTTATGGTCGCCGTTTTGACTACGTTTTGCTTGGAAAAAGTTGCCAATTCAAAGCGCCTCTCGTTTGGGCGCGGCTCCTGCTCGTTGTACTCTTGCGTCGTAGCTGCTGTTTCGCCAGCAAACAAAAAGGTCCAAATAAAATGTTGCAACTCACCGGCTTAGCTTAGTTACGTTTTTTTTTTCTTTGTTTCACTTCACTTCAAATGTTTACACTGTCTTTTTGGGCAGACTCTTTCTTGTTAGTTTTATTATTGTTGTTTTGCAGGAGGCCTCGCCTCAATGCACTTTGCAGCTTCTAAGGCTGGCTACCTTTTCTTAGATATTGCCAACGTATTGATAGCTTTTGTTATTATTATTGTTGTTGCTTTTACTGCCGCAATGCCTTTGTCGATATCTGCGATTGCAATCTTTTTTACGCGCTACATTCGCACAGCAAGCGATTTTTTCACTTTTTATAAATTCTCGTTTTATTTTTTTAAAAAATTGTTTGCACTTTTGTTTATTGGATAGGATTTATTGGCATTTATTGATTTTTTTCTTTTTACATTTTTTGTGTGCAATTTTGTGTATATTTTTTTTTGGCGCTAATCATTCATTGTATCTTTTTTAGCTGCTTTTGGTTTTTAAATATTTACAAATTTTAGAGTAGATAATTTGAGATTCAGTAAACGAATTTTACTTTTTTATCAATTTTAATTGTTTTAATTTCTTTATATTTCAGGGTATTTTCAGTATAATATTTAGGATATGCTGAGAATATTTTTTATTAATTAGCTATGTATGTAGTCGCTAAAAGCATAAATGGATATTTTGTATAAAAATCTGCATAAATTCGAAATAATTCAGGTTTGCAAACCAGTTGCCTTAGTCGCTTTTGCCCTCTTGTTGAAAAATTATGCAAATCGTCAATGATCAACTACGCACTGTGAATTTAACCCTTTTTTTACAATTTTTTCAATTTTAAAATTTGGGTGGAAAAATATATTCAATGGAATTTTTAAAACGATAATATGCAAAACGCCGTTCTGGATATGAAAAAAATTTCTGCTATCAAAATTTTTAAAATAAGCTCTGCAGTCCCCAAGGAAAGTCAGTAATTTCTAAGCAAAAAAACAAAACCGACTTCAATTCTCATATAAAAGTTTCTTCATCATCCAGTGATTGGATTTAAACCAAATTAGTATGGGACGATCTGTAAAGTAACACCTTTCAATTCAAAACATTCAAAAAAATTTAAAACAATCACTCTTTAACAATTATTTTTTGACTTTCATTTAATTACTCCTTAAATAACAGTTTTTTCTGATTTTTAAAATAACAATTATTATAATTTTTTTTTTTTATCTAAATAATCTGCAAATAACGGTGATTTTTGATTTTTAAATTACAAATCTTATATAACAGTTACTGAAAATTTTTATTTATAAAAGTCATCAATATAAATCAGACACTGACTTTTATTTTTAAAATCATACTTATAAAATTCATTTGTATAAGACTTTTATACGTATGATCTAAAAAATAAAAATCGGTGACTGATTTTTATTGATAATTTTTATAAACAAAAGCCTTCAATAACTGTTATCTAAGATATATAATTTAAAAATCAAAAATAACTATTACTTTGCATTTTTAAAGTAAAAATGAAAAATATGTAATTGTTATTTTTTTATAATTTTCCATAAAAATTACAAATAAAAATTTATTTTCAAATTTGATTTTCGGTGAAATCAAAAATCGATTGGTATGTATCACTTAATTGTAGAACATTTCCTTCATAGTGAATTTTTCAATGACAGTTTTCATCAATAACTGTTATGTTCTGTCCGGTTAACGTAGTCCAAAGTTAGGCGGTAACATACATCAAAAAAAATATAAAAAAATATTCCGTCGAATTGATAAGCTGAAGTCGGTTAAAAATAATAAAAACATGCTCGCATATTTATTTATCTATATCTATATGACGCAAATTACTTTTTTAATTAAAAAAATAAATAAAAAAAATTTGAAAATTTGAAAATTTGAGATTTTTCTTAAAAGCTTAAGTTAAAGGGCCCAAATTGCACTAATTGCCACTATTCTCAATTTCATTTTCAGCAAAATTGAGACGAAATTACCTCAACTTCGCGAATACAACTCTGAAAATTGCTTTTTGTGAATTATTAATAAGCAAATGGAAGAAAAAACAAACGTCAATATAATATAAACAAAACAAATACAAAACCAGCAAAAACCAGAAAACAACTACAAACAAATCTGTGGACTTCTGACAAAACAACTTCTCTCGAGTGAGGTCATTTTCTCTTCAAAGCAGTAATTCATTGAGTTCTCGAATTGTTTCAAGTTGTTTCAAGATATTATCTTAATGTAAGTTAAATAAAAATGTCAAATTTTTAAATGAAAGATCTTTAAAATTTACTCTAAATTCCAACCTGCAGAGAGCACTGAGGTTATTTTGTCAAAAGTCCGCAGTCAGAAAAACTTCAATGAAGAAAATTTACATATTTTTATCAAACAAAAACTCACACCATATCGAGCCCTAACCGCCAAAATAACGTAAGCGACATTTTTTTCAAAATTTTCTTTTTGATGCAGAAATATTCCTAGAGCATCTAGATACATTTCTGCATCAAAAAGAAAATTTTGAAAAAAGATCGCTTACGTTATTTTGGCGGTTAGGGCTCGATATTATGTACAAAATTTTTATTAACGAAATTTCAGTAAAACTTCAATGAAGAAAACTTACATATTTTTATCAAAATGAACCAAAAAACGTTTATTGTCAATATTTGAGTAACGTAAATTGCATTTGTTTGACATTCGATTAAAAGATTTTCAAGATTTCCGAATTGAAGTAGACCGTCTTGAATATGAGTATCATTAAAAAGTATTCGTAATGAAAAGGAGAAAATTGCTGGCACTTTTTTCTATTAAGTAGAGGCTTCATTGCATTATTCTCGGAAAAGTTGTATTATTACTGTGAAACTGGTATATAATGCCAATCAGAGTTTATCAAAAATTTTTATCAGAGAACTTCGGATTCGTACAGCTGTATTTATTTGAAATTCTTCACAATTTACTCTTACCATCCTGCGCTTTTTATATCTTTCATAAAGATGAAATGGTTTTTTTAACTTTGGACCGATATTTATTAGTACCAGAAGAAGAAGAAATAGATAATAATAATGGCCCATAGTTATAGTCAAAATAAAGTTAAAAGCAACTTTTTTTT
>NW_023461156.1:0-837 GCF_013731165.1 Rhagoletis pomonella | reverse complement strand
TCTCGCCATACGACCACCGCCCTGCCGCCAGCCCCAATCGCGCCCCCCCGCTTGCCTACTAATTAATTACAGTGTAATTAAAAATTTTTCAAGCTTAACTTTTATTAGTTTATCTCGGCATTTGCATCTCGCGCGCAATAAATCACGCTTCAGTAGTTCGACTGCGGCGGTGGCGGTGGCGGTGGCGGCGGCGGCGGCCTGGAAGTGCTGTTGGTATTGGTTGCGCGCCGCACTGTCGACAGCAACAAACGGCTGAAATGTAAATATTGATATTGACTTTTGCTGTCTGCCATTGTTGTGTTTTATTTATTTTTTTTTTTTGCTGTTTTTGACATGTGTTGTTGTGTTCAACATTTTCTTGCTTTTTAATGTTTTTCTTTGATAAAGTCAGCCATTTATTGTTTGTTGCATGCTCTCGAAGCAACACCCTCGCCACTTAATTGTGGCTTTTTTTGCAAAAGCATTGAAATGAAACTAAATTGTATGTAGGTACTTGCAGACATAAAAAGCAAACTAAGAAAATCTGTTTTCTTCCTTTAACATAAATATCTACAATAACCTTCAATAAGCAAAAATTAAAAATTAACATGGAAGGAGTGCGCCTGGACCGCGCTTAGGAAGTAAGACTTCTCTTGATTCATTTCTTAGTCCTTCTATAATCCTGATGGTGGTATGTTTCGATATGCTCAAACTAAAACAGCATAACACAAAACTAGGTTGAGTAATTTCAAATCAATCCATATGACAAACCAAGAAATCAAATTTATTTGTAATTTTCTTCGCCAAGCTGAGATTAGGTGAGTTGATGAGAGTTGAGGCAAGCTGAGTGGAAGTGAG
>NW_023461155.1:0-28461 GCF_013731165.1 Rhagoletis pomonella | reverse complement strand
TTGTTCAGTTAATTTAATTGCTTTCTTATTTACAGCATAATTTTTTTATTTTTATTACTTTTTTCCTTTAACTGTTTTTAATCTCTAAATTTTTCATATTTTTGCTTACCTCGTTTTTTATTTTTTGTCGTTTTTCTTATTTTTTTCTTTTTTTATTTGTTTTTAAATTTTGTTTTTTTTTGCTTCATATTTTTTGTTTTTCATATTGGTTTTATTTTTTGTTCCCATTAAGTTTTTATATTTTTTTGTTGTTTTTTAATTTTTTATTTATTTTTATTTTTTCGTTTATTTTAATATATTTTTTTCTTTCGTTTTTATTTGATGTTTTTTCTTGAATTTCTATTTTTGGTTTTTGTTTTTTCTTTAATTTGTATCTCTTATATTTAATTTGTTTCTTGGCTCTTTACTTTTTACTTCATTTCTTCTTTAATTTTATTTGTTCTTTATTTTATTTTTTCTTTGATTTTTTCATGTTTCATTTTATTTCTTCTTCTTTTTTTATGTTAATTTCTTTGTTTTTTACTTTTGTTTGTTTGTTTATAGTTTTTTCTTTAATTTTTACTTCTCGTTTTTTTCTTTAATTCTAATCACTTGTTAATCTTAAATTTTTATTTCTTGTATTTTCTTTAATTTGTATTTCTTTTTTATCTTTTTTTTATAGTTTGTTTAATTTTTGGTTCATTCTACATTTTATTTTTTATGAATTTAAAACTTTATAAATTTTTTTTAATAGATTTTTTTTCATTTTTGATTTTTTTCATCTTATTTTGTTATATTTTTTTAGATTTTAATTTTTTATATATTTTTTAAACTTGTTTTTTTTTTTTAGTTTTTTAAATTTATATATTTTTAGTTTTCATATATTTTTTTAACTTTTCCATTTTTTTTTTTTTTTTGTTTTTTTTTTAGTTTTCCATATTTTTTTTAATTTTTTATAGATATAGACATTTTTCGTAACTCTTTTATATTTCTTTGATTTTGTTTTTGCTTTATTTTAAGATTTTGTTTTGTTCCATACGTTATCATTAAACCTCATTTTCACTACACTTCAAAGTTTAGCTGAACCAATTATGTTTCAAAAAAATTAATATATTTTAAGAAGAAAAACAACCACATTTGATCGCCTGTTGCATGTACATATCTACATACAAACATACATATCTGCACGTGTATGTTTGAACGGAATATTTCATTTCTGGCAAATATGTGGCATGTACCGAGGTGTTAACTGTTAATCTTAACCTACATTCACGCTCGATCTAAGCGATTATAAATTTTTATGTATGTACGTATGTATGTATGAATGCATTTGGAAATAGTAGCAATGAGTTAAATAATAACAGCAACAACAAATGTCATTAATTAAAGTAGACAAGCAACTGAAATGGCAAAGACATGTGAGCGAGTGAGCGATGGCGGCTTCCGAAGGCATGCAGCAGCGCATTAAAATATAAACAACGCAAATTTATAATTAAAGCAGCAATTAATTAATGTGCAATAACGCCAACAAAGTTAAATACACGCGCATACATACGAGACTTTTTTTATATTTGAAAAAAAAAAAAACAACAAATGTGTGAAGAATTTTAGCGCAGAAAATTGGCAAAGACTACAAATAACGTTTTGACATGCAATCGCGGGCTCGCAAGAATTTTCGCGTCCAGTTCGGAATGAGATGAACTTATCTATTCAATTTTACAAAAAAAAATGTAAATGAATTTTTTTATAAAATAAATAAAAAGAAATGTTTGGTGGCATAACTAATTTTCTCCATAAACGTACCTTTATATGAACATTCCAGAATTAAATTATTAGTAACCCTGTAAGCGTGTTTACATACGAGCCGAAGTTTTTTCTGCCAGAGCTAGGGGCTGTCAAAAAGGCAGTCGATTGAAAGATCAAAATTCTTATTTTGACAACCAATCGGCAAGCAATGACTGAGCTTGTTGTAGAATGTCTGTCCTCTCTATCAGTCGCCTTGATAAATGGGCACTCTTCATCCTGCCAGGAGTCTCTGGACGGGCTTAGTAGCAACACTCTCTTCTCTTCTGAGTTCTTCCAGGATACCAGGAAAAGAGAAAGGAGAACATACGCCTTTTCAAGAAGAAGAAACGCGAGGCAGAAGGACGAGAAAGTGCTAGAAATGTTGATAGGCAAGAATTCGGCTGGAAACTTTTATCAGAAAACTGCGACGAAATCAAATGGATTTAACGCTTCTGAATAGCGGCACAGACGACTTACTAAGTTGAGCTCAGATCAGTAAATGGGAACGAAGCTTACGACGCTCCGCCCTAGCAAAGCAAGGTGAGTACAGTAATAATGCGGCCTAAAAGTAACAAAGCCCGTGAAGAGAGTGCATTACCAGCTGGACTATTCAAAACCGGCAGCAAAAGCTGTAAAGGGCGTATGTACCCTTTGCTAAGTCCCTCTCTGGTCTGAAGAATACATACATGTCCCAAGAGTTTAACCCTAATATATTTTGTCCAATACAAAAGAAGCCTGATTTTGATATTTGCGCCCAATTACCGAGGAAGACGTCATCTTGACATTACGAATAAGGTCTTATCGAAGATTTTGTCAGAAATACTGAATGCCATTTTGTATTAAAGTGAAAAAAAATAAAGTATTTGGCAGACGTGAGTATTTAGCAACTCAACTCAACTCATCTTAGCTCAACGAAGAAAAAATTTTTTTTCTGAAAATCAGAAAATAGTTCCGAAAATGAATGCCGGCACGAAGGTCGCGACCGAATTAATGTAACCTGCCGGGTTATGCCTCGGTTTTTAGGACTCTGAGGCTGTATATTTCTATAAATTAGTGTGCTAAAGAAGTGTGCTAAAAATAAAATTATGCAATTACACCTCACAAATTACATTTAAATCTTACAAGGAAATTCATTGAAATTCAATAGAAACGCATATGGCCTGAGCATTTGTCATTTTCAGACTAAATAGAAATACTCGTGGTGTAGCATTACAGTCAATTTAAATGCAAATCTGTTTTATACAAAAATATAAATATTTGAATGAATATGCATTAGTGTGGTCCAAAAATGCATGTAAAGTAAAGTTGGAATTTTTATGCTCTCTCAAATATATTCCCATTTTTCTATTTTGAAATCAAATAATATTTAGAGGTCGCTCAAAGTGTTCCATGTATTTTATATTTGAAAAAAGGACTTTTCGTAGAAATGGTATAGAATTCTTAAACATCAATATTTTTCGATCGGGAAGACCCTGTTTCCCTTCAGGAGATCCCCAATAATAATATCCAATTATTATTTTTTTACCATTTTTTTAACACTAAAGATTTTTTATTTATCCCCCGATTGCATTTTCTAGGGGTTATGGCGGACTTATAAAATGTAAGCGCTTTGAGCGACCTCTAAGTATATTTTGGTTTCAAAATAAAAAAAAATATGGGTATCCTTTTTTCTATATAGAACAATCGTAGGGGGTGAGAGCATTAAAATTCCGACTTCACTTATTTTCGACCACCCTAATATACATACATGGCTCTTTCGCACTTCAACGACTGTTATTGCATGTATCGCTGCTATAGCAATTCAGATGTGGGGCTAGCGCGTGAAAACCGCTTGGAAAAAAACGGCTGTTTGCAACTCAATGCTCGAGTAAATGTAACGTTTACACGCTAAATTTAATAATTTCATTATTTTGCCTATTAATGGGTAATATAGCTCAGTCAGACTGCTTGCCTTTGTTGGCGATAATGATGCCGTCAGCTACGTAGATACCCAGCAGTAAACTGGAGTGGTTTATGTGTGACATAGGCATGCTTTGTAATGTGCGCCTCTCTATACGGAAGACTACGTTTTTAGGCATGTTTCCGCCTCCGCCGTTATTTTCTCACCAATACAAGCTTCAAATGTACCACACCTCCACCATTTTGCATTAGTTTAAAACTAGTCCCTATGTACAGAGGGTGAAAGTATTTATTTTGATATGTAATCAAAATTTTTTCTACTTTGTAAGCCAGTTATTAAGCAAATTATTAAGTTTTTGTTGCCAACCAAAAAAAAACATCGACTAACTTGGCTAAGAGCGCACAGTTGACAGACAATTAAGTTATTGTAATTTAATAATAATCTATGAACACATTAAGTACTCAAACACACACACACACACATGCTGCCATTTTACGCTAATCACAGACATGGATGCTTATATGCCTTTATATTATATTCTAGATATGTATGGATGTAGGTCCACTGCCGAGCAAAACTGAGTACATGGGAATTTTTCTAAAATGTTTAAAATGTTTTTCAAGTAAAAAAAAAATTTATTTTTTATAAAAATATTGTCCATGCCTCAACGAAAACCATATACATAAGTTCCAAAGCTTCTATATAGTTAAGAAAAAATCAACTAATTTTCATAAACATTTCGAACTTTTTAATTTGAATTTTTAGAAATTTTTTGAGTATGCAGTTAGATCACTCATAATTTTTTAATAAAAGAAGTGCAAGTTTTAAGCCTCTAGATAATCGCGTTGATTTTTAATAATTTTTTTTTGCTGGCGACTTTTTATCTTGTTGAAGAATATGCGGAAGACCTTTTGCAAAAAAAAAATAAATAAATAAAAAAATACTTATATCAACGGCAGTTTTTATAAATGGCACTTGTTTTATGAAAAAAAACTATTAGAAATCTACACGATTATCTAGCTGCTCGAAACTTATATTTATTTTATTAAATATTCATGGCAGATCTAGCTACATATCCAAAAATATTCTAAAAAGTTCAAAATGTTTATGAAAATGTGTGGCTTTGAAACTTTGATGAATACATTTTCGTTAAAGCATGATAGTTTTATAAATATAAATTTATAATTTAGTTGAAAAACATTGTAAATATTTAAGAAAAAACACCATGTACTCAATTTTGCTCGGCAGTGTATGTATATACCCTGTAGGGAGTGACCTTATACCTATCTTTAGTGTGTTTACGCGAACACTAGTGCTAAGTATTAACTGTATATTTTGTTCGAAAAAAAGCTAAGTACTTTTGTGGAGCGATGGCCGCAAAAAAGTCAGAACTGGATACCTCTGCATTACATGTCAACTAACTTGTAACTAACTACTTTTGGACATAAAATATTAATGACAAAAAAACATTTTGTTAAAGTTTTATTTTTATTTATTTATTTTTATTTATCTATTTTTTAATTTATTTTTTATTTATATTTATCATTGCATATTTGTTTTCATATTCTGCAGTAGGTAGTCCCATGATAAAAATATAGTAAGGTAGAACCGCTGAGAGTCACTTTTAAAATTCTGACGTTTCCAAACAATTTAATTTTTAAATTTACTCACAAACTCACACACACATTTTCATTTTCAATCTCAAGCAACAACAATTTCGAACAATTTAAATTTTTTATTTTCACTTTTATATGATTTTAAAATGTTGGCAAACTTCAAAAAAAAAAATCATGGCCGACAAATTGAGAGAACAGTTCTACCTTGCTATGTTTTTATCATGGGTAGTCCTATATTGAAATTCCATCAGACATAACATCGAAATGATAATATAAAATTTCGAAACTTCATTTTATTTGTGCTGAATTCGAAAAAGAATTTGTGAGAATTTATTCAAAGTAGTTTCGAGGTGAGGATTTTTAAATAGAAACTTGTAAAGAAAACAAACTCCCTATTGCGTCAGCATGACTCCTACATGACTTTACAACTCACTTTAAGTTGGTTTTTTCATATCTAATTACAGGTGAGATATTTATCGAAATACCGCCAAAAATCTAACTATAAGTTGATAATTTTTAACAATTGATAATTTTTCACTGCAGGGTAGTATGTAGCTGAAACACGCCCACCCCCATGTTCATGCCAGCCAACGAACTTATCCATATTTATACGAGTATGTTCATATGTGTATGTATGTACTAAATTATAGCAAGCGTGTTTGTTTAGTCATTCTTCGTTTATGATTTACGCGCTCGGTTGGTTATTTAGTTAGTTAGTTGGCTTGACCAAGTCAAACGCCGCTTTGTTTCACTTATATCCATTATCAATAAATGTGTTGGACTTGGTTGCCGTTTAGACTTAGCCGAGCGTGGCTTTTTTCGTTTACTCATACCTTCTACATATATGCATTAGGCTCTTAATTAGCCCGGTAACTCATCAATTTATGGCTTTTCATAAATTTTAATGATAAATGATACCGAGGCATTCGCTTTTGGTTAACTGAAATTCAATTGGCTGTTAAACTTTGTAGCGGAGGTTAAGGTTGGCTGGGTTTTGTTGTGTTAAAAAAAAAATTAAAATGGAAATATTTTTTTTTAGTTTTTTGTTTATCGTGCGTGTAAGTTGAAATATATCGCATTTATTAGGCGTGAACTTCACCACATTAATAAGTAATGGGGATTTTTGCTTAGTGTTATGGAAAACTAATTACTAGGAAACGGACTTTATGGAAGTGGTCATTGCGCGCTAAAGGATAGAAAACTGTCGATTAATAATGAGCATAATTTAGCTTTTCTTGATTCCAAATATACACATTTGGTAATGCCTCTTTCATGGTATTTGCGTAAGGTCGGTTGTAGAAGTACCTTCTCTACCACAAATGGAAAAAATTAACAACAAGACAAGACAAAAACAACAATAGCAAGAACAACAACGAAAACCTGGGGAAGATGCGACGTAGTCACAGGAGGAACTACCCCTGAAATCCCTTACAAAATCAACGAACCCGAACCCATAGCACCTACGAAGAAAAAGCGGGGAGCAGCAAAAAAACGGAAGGTGGCAGCGACAGTACCGCTGTTTTGTAATTAGACAATTTTAGTGCCGGTAGTGTCAACCATAGTACACCGGAAGAAAAGCCAATAAGCAGAAAGAACGCGGCAAGTACCAGCAGTAACGAGCCCCAAAAGCACAAGAAACCCTCCAACGTGTTCATGAGGCAACGGTACCAGAAAGCTCTGTATACATATGTTCGACAAAATCGAGGGAAATGCAGCAGCTGTACGCGTAGATGAGCGTGATGAGGAAGATAGACCTAAGACATATGGGATGGTGGAAGAGTATGAGAAATTTAAGATAGAACGTGCTGCCACTATGGTAGCTAGCGAAGCTCAAAAAAGAAATCTTATGCCGGACTAGTTGATTTCATCTTTAAAGTGTATGCCACAATAGATATGGTTCTCCATACGCCGGGAACCAGACTTTACTGCTGAAGCAATGCGACCCAGGAAGAAATCAGAACCATCTGTGAGACTTTTTAAGCCACCTAGGAATATAATTTATTCGAAAGTAGCTTGCACGGAACTGATAAACTGGACTAAAATAGAAGTTCAGGCACCTTCTCCTGGTGAGTTCTGGGTTGTTTCAGTGGACTAAGTTAAGATCATGGCAAGCTGAAAGCTTCATGAAAAAAATTAATATTTTCATAATTTTTAAAAAGTTTTCGTGTTAGTGGCAACAACAAATGTATGCAAATAAATAAGTATATACATATTTTTCGTTTTTTAGGAAATGTTTAAGGTAATTTCTCCTGCCTGGAACTCTCTTCAAAAGATACTAAACGGCTTTCCAACTTTAGGTTTTGTTTTAAATGTCGTACGCAGATACTCGCAATATGGTCATTATTTCATGCCCGGGAAGTGGCACCTACCGACCGTAAAAAGTTTGTTATCATTCCACGATAACAGCGTTACCGGCATCATTTTCAAAGACTCCGATCATTTTCAAAGGGTCCGATGACTCCGCCAGCACAAAAACCACAGCAAACAGTGACTCTTTGTAGGTGCATTGAAAGAACCGAAAGCTTGAATTCAACGAAAAGAAAACAAAGCAGAATGGACCAGAATGCCTTTCAAATACCGGAATTATGTAAATAGGGTCTAAGTTTGCCAAAGCCTGTAATAAAAGTTGTCTGAAAAAATGCTAACATATGCCAAATAATTGCTGTCAAAAATCTGCAACATCCTATGTTAAAATAAAATATCCATAACAAAAATTTCAACTAATAAAAATACTGTCATGAAACCATGGTTCTAGCAAGCAGCAACGGCCCTATTTTTATAAAAATAAGCGTGAATATCTGTTAAAATTGAATTAAGTCAACAATCCCAGGAAGAAAGGACAATAATGTCTGCTCAGCAAATCTTCAGCTTCCCATTTCAACTCCCATTGATCGAAAAATTGGTCGTCTTCCTCTTTTCATACCATTTCGAAAATGCGAAAGGGTACAATCAATTGTTTCATAGCGCATGCTCGAACAAACACAGTTCGATCCTTATATAGGGATGCCTTTGGTGCTCATTCCTGAGTCATCCCGGTGTAGTCGAATTTTTTTGCATACTATTATTAGAATACACACATCAAATGACCAAACTACTTAAGACTGCTGAATAGGTCCTCGTTCCATATAAGCACCCACAATGCTTAATATAGTAAGCTTAAAAAACAAGTTCACGCTAGGCAAAGCTGTTAAAAAGCTAATATGTAATAAGAAACCAAAACACGTTGTGTGTAGATAGGAAGAACGCAAGCGAAATCAAAGAGCAAAATTAAAGCTGGTACAAAAAAAAACATACTTACATGCATACAAATGTCTTATGTAATGTCCAAACCAACCAAACCAAATATGCAGTATGAATGTAAATACACACGGAGATTTGCCATTTCCTACCGAGGGCCGGCCGGTGTTAAAAACCTTTTTCGATATTTGTTTTTTGATGTTGCTTTGTTTTATGGGATGTTGTTTTGACCAGAGTTCGAACCTTGACCCTACGGAGTGGTAGTTGCCAACTCTAACCGCTCGTCGCAGATAATAAAGGCACATATTTTTAATGACTCGACAAAAATTTTAACAACCTTACCGGGAAGACTTCCAAGTATCCACTATATAGCCTGGGTCTTATTCCGTCTGTGTCGGCTAGAGAAATGTTTATAGAACAGAAAGGCATTTGACTTGCCTTTAACCCAAATTTTAAAGGTAAGAGACCATTGAGCGTAACCTTTTTATAATGAAAAGATCGAAAAAGGCAAGAAAAATTTATTAAAAACCCCAAAAAAAATCCCGTACCGTTTCGAACAAACCCCAAATGAAGCCTCCCAAATGAAAACTCCGAAAAAATTCGAAAGGCTTCAAAAAACTACGAAAAGTTCGGAACAACTCCGATAAATTTGAAAAAAGCCCAATAGTTCCTAAAAACGCAATATTTGTAGAAAAATGTATTTGACAAAATCTGAAAATTTACAAGAAGCTCCGAAGGATTTCAAAAAATTTAGAAAAGCTGCGAATATCATGAAAAGTTCCGAAAATTCCTGGATTATTGCCAAAAGTTCCAAAAATTTCGGATAAATTCGATAATATTACGAACATTCCAAAAAGTTAAAAGGCCCAAAAGATTCCGAGAAAATTCGAAAAGTTTCAAAAAACTACGAAAAGTTCGGAACGTCTTCGATAAGTTTGGAAAAATCCCAGAAAATTCCGAAGGATTTCAAAAAATTTCGAAAAGTTCCGAAAAGTTCTGAAAAATTGTCATGAGTTCTGAAGAATTTATAGAAAGTTATAAAAAATTTCGGTTAAATTCGATAATTCCAAAAAAAAATCCGGCAAAAAAGAAGATTTAAAATATTACGAACATTTCCGAATAATCCAAACAAAACTCTAAAAACGTCGGAAAATTTTGAAACTGTCCAAAAAATGCCGAAACATGCAGAAACTACTGAAACATTCCTAAAATTTTCGCAATATCCCGAAAGTCCTAGATTCTCCGAAACATCCCGAAAAGTTCCGAGACATTCCGAATCAAATTTTCCATATAAAAAGGCCTCAAGCCTAATAAAAATTTTGAATAAAATTCCGAAAAATATCAAAACATTCACAAACATTTTGAGAAATAACCAAAAGTTTCGTAACATTCCGGAAAGTTTCGAATAAATTCGAAAAACTTCGAAGAAATTCGAAACATTTAGTTTCAAAATCTAAAAATGTGTTCTACTTATTTGCAGTTTTTGCTAATTCTAAAATTACTTATGCAAATAGCATTCCAAACAAATATTTATAGCTATTACAAAAGTTTGAAACTAAATATGTTGCTGGTTGGGTAATTAGTACCTGAGTTCGAAAAACTTTAGAGTTCAAACACCTCTTTATGATTTTTATGGCGGCAAAGAACAAAATGCGCAGCATATTTGTGTTACGAAAAGTTAGTTTAAGTAAAAGACTACTCTTATTAAATAAGCTTTACTAGAGTTCCTACTATTTGTGCGCATAAGACGCCTTTTTATACACAACAAAGATTTAAAAAAGAAACAAGAATGCGAGTGTACTCGCATATTAACGTGGTAAAAAGGAAAATTTATTCAATGATAAAAATAAAAGCACACATTAAGCCATTTGTTTACTTATTTACAAAACAAACTTCTTCAGTGTCTGTGAGAACTTCTTGCAGAAGCGGCGAATAACTTTAACAAATACAAGGGCAATCATACATACTCGTACATTCGTGCATATTACTAAGTATTCATCTACTATATATGTATCTACTTGCATATCCATTTAAATATACATATGTACATACATATGTATATAAAAGTACACTGCCGGAACAAAGTATTTGCACAGCAAATTTTTCACAATATACATATGCAACAATTTTTATTCTAATATTTTTCCGCCAATTTTGTAAAAAAATGTGGTTCATTCAACAACAAAAAATATAAAAATATAATTCCTAAACCTTGTGCAAAACTAGCGAAAATTCAGCAAATTTTCAACTTTTTAATCAGATTTTTTGGAATTCTTTTAGAATTGTATGCAGTTTTGTAGCCCATTAAATTCTAGTAAAAAAATGCAGGTTCGGAGTTAGTCAAAAATCGCGTTGATTTTTGAGAATTTTTTTTTTTTTTTGTTGAATGTGTTTTGCAATTTTTCCATATAAAGTATTTTGGAAAAAAAAATTTTGTATGGAAGAGACTGCGGGGAAAAAATTGCCAAAAATCAACGGTAATTCCTAGCTACTTAAAACTTGCAAATTGATTGGGCTACAAATCTGCATACTCAAAAAAGTTGATATTTTTCATGAAAATTTGCTGAATTTTCGCGAGTTTTGCACAAAGTTTAGGAATTATATTTTTATGTTTTTGTTGTAGAATGAACTATTTTTTTAAACGAAATTAGCGGAAAATATTAGAATGAAAATTGTTGCATGTATTGTGAAAAATTTTCCGGGCCAATACTTTGTTCCGGCAGTGTACTTACACACATATCTGTGCATGTTTGCAAGCCTACAAGAATATTTTTGAATACTTTGGCTGCCCCTACGTTAATGCACTTGCATTCGCATACACATAATGGCAGATATAACCAATTCAAAGCCACTACTTTGTCAATAGGATACCTTTCGAGTACATAGCTCAGTCGAATGAAGGAGGGAGGTGCGAAAAAGTGTAAGTGGTGGGGGTATATTTGCCAGCACGACTGGCTGCAGGTAATGCACGTCTTGCTGCCTGCCGCACGCGCTTAAGCAATGCCACTTTTGAGCTCAAGAGATTATGAATTAGTTGCTTGCGAGAAAATGGCCAGACAGACCGAAATGGGTGCGTGCGTTGCTTTGATGTGGTGACTGATTGAATAGTCTGAAGTGGTGCTGTGTGGTGTACGCTAAGATGACTGACTGGCTGACTACATACTTGAGTCAAAAATAGTGTAAGTGTTTTGGCATTTAATGCGTTGTTTTTTTTCAAACATTAGGTTAGGTTACACTGGCCGGCTGTTGCGCCTTACATAGACCCGTTGGTCCTTTGTAGTGCCAGATGGAGGTCCGTTTTACTGCGGTCTAAAGTAGTCGTCGTATAGGACGTCAACGCTTTTTGCGAAGTTCAAGAGTGCCTTAATATCCAGTTTTGAAACCTCCTCTAGTCCTTTAAACTGCGAAGCTCCGAGATAACTAAGACGATTTCTAGCTAAGGCCGGACAGAAACAGAGGAGGTGTTCCAACGTCTCACTCATGCCTTCCTCCCTGCACTTCCTGCATGCGTCACTGTTACTAATGCCCATTCTGCTTGCGTGGGATGCCAGTAGGTTGTGGCCCGTCATTAGGCCGACAACTGTCCTGCACTCCCTACGTGACCGTGTAAGCAAGAAATGGGTGTTTCCTTTGCTGCTATTGCACATGATCTTGGAGGTTTTGCATGTCGCTAATGCGTTCCATCTCCCCCTGATCCGGCACCCAGCTCTTTCGGAAATTTCATTGTAGATCGTTTTTAGCGACTTTTGTATTTCCCGTACTGGTTCGCTAGCAAGACGGATGGCACCTTTGGCAATCTCATCAGCTATTTCGTTCCCTAAAATGCCCTTGTGGCCTGGAACCCAGTATATATGCAGCCGTTTACTCTCGGCCGCCCTGTCTACTGCTTCCCTGCTTCTAAGGACATTTTCTGACGCAATACGATGTGAGATTATGGCCTTAATCGCCGCCTGGCTATCGACATATATATTCAAACATTAGTGGCATTGAAATTAAAAAATTATTTTGGCGATAAAATTTCACTTGAGTTTTGCCTCACATAGTTATTTAATATTTACTGTACGCTATAGCGATTTTGCATAATTGTTGCGATTTGAACATGTAGAAAATGTTAAAAATACTTATTTGTTTATGCATGTTCGCATGTCCATGTGAACGCCGTAAGCGTTGTATTTAACATAATAGCCACTTAACGTCTTCAGCATTTCGCTTGCAGGCAATTTGTTGTAGATCGTTGTTTAACAACATGGCGGGAACATGCATCATCTGCAACTAGGAATTAGTATCTATAGCCACAGTATGTGCATATACTTATTCATATTAGGGTGGTTCTTTTCGTTGAAGTATTTTTGGAATGATATTTTATAACTTTTTTGTGAAACGGCGAAGCAATTTCCTTTTACTTTGGTTGAAAAATATGTATCTATTTACATTGCAAAAGTTTTCGAAAATTATGAAATGTTTCCTAAAAATCTAGAATTTTTCCCACAAATCTTCCGAAAAGTTGTTTCCGAAAAGTTGGAAATGTTGCCGAAAAATCGCAAATGCTTCCTAAATGAAAGGAAATGTTTCCGAAAAATTGTAAATGTTGTGTGGTATGTGTATTTAAAAAAAAAATTAAAAAATTTGAAATGTTTCCGCAAAATTTGAAATGTTTACGAAAATGTTTCCGAAAAACCTGGAATTTTCCCCCAAAATCGAAATGCTTATGGAAATGCTAAAATGTTTCCGAAAAATCTGAAACGTTTCAGAAAATTTTAAAATGAGAAATGTTTACGAAACACTTTAAACGTTTTCGAACAATTTGAACTGTTTCCCAAAAATTTGGAATGTTTTCGAAAAATCTGAAATTTTTCCTAAAAACCTAAAATATTTGCGGAAAATATGTCTCCGAAAAATCTGAAATGTTTCCGAAAAATCTGAAATGTTTTCGAAAAATCTGAAATGTTTCCGAAGGTCGAAAATGCTTCCGAAAAATTGGAAATGTTGCCTAGAAAAAGAAATTGCTTTCGAAAAATTTAAAACGTTTCCGAGAAATAGGAATTGATTCCGTTGGGAAACCTTGGAAATGTTTCCAAAAAATTGGAACAGTTTCCGAAAAATCTAAAATATTTCGAAAAATCTGAACTGATTCCGAAAAATCTAAAATGTTTCCAAAAAATCTAAAATGTTTCCGTAGAATCAAAATTTTTTCCGAAAAATCTAAGATGCTTCTGTAAAATCGAAAATGTTTCCGAAAAATCGAAAATGTTCCCGAAAAATCAAAAAAAAAATCCAAAAAATTGAAAATGTTTCCGAAATATCGAAAATGTTTCCGAAAAATCAAAAATGTTTCCGAAAAAATTAAAGATGTTTCCGAAAAATCGATTTACGTCTCCGGAAAATCGAATATGTTAACGAAAAAGTTCCCGAAAAATCGAAAATGTTCCCGAAAAATCGAAAATATTTCGGGACTGTTTATAAAATAGAAAATCTGTCCGAAAATCTAAAATGCTTTCGAAAATCGGAAATGTTCCTGAGAAATCGGATTTGATCTCGAAAAATCCAATCCAAGCCAATTGCAATTGATTTCGACGAATTGGAAATTTCCCCGAAAAATCGGAGTTGAAATGTGCGCTTGATTAAATAGCAGCCAAGCCTTGTGTTATTTTTTCAGCTCATGCATGCCGACTTCAGCTAAAAGTGGTTTCTAGCACCCCTATTCTTGCGAAATAATTAAAATTTTTTTGTTTAATAAATTTTATACCATTAAACTTTATCAAAATTTAATAATATCATTTAAGATCCACCCTTTTATGAGTCCAAGTACAATAGAATGTACCTACATACATATGTATGTATTAGGTATGTAGTATGAATGTGTGTAAGTTATCTGGTCAAACTCCAACTTTACCAGCTCAGCCCGCATTCGAACTGGTTGTTTGTTACCACAAACTTGGAAATATTGACTTACCCAGTGTTGCCACAATACAACAACAACTTCATCAGCACGCCGCACAGAATGCAGTCAAGCATATAAAAAGAAAATAAAGAAAAAATAGCAAATAATGTGAAGAAGCCCACGTACCAGCGTGCCAACATGCCAGCGACAATCATAGAAAGACAAATCAACGAGGCATCGGCCATGTGGACGGCCGGTAACATTTAAACGCATAGACGACTGCAAGTGATGGTGATGGTGATGTTGATAGATTATGCCAATGAACTTGACATTAATAAGGCTTCCAAAAACTCCATCCACTCCCGCCCACCACTTGAGACCATCATGGATGGCACATTTATCTACGGGTATCTTCTTCTCATACATACATACATTCTGCCACTGCTTTCCCACCATCACCACCTTTTCAATATCTATCTGTTGGTTCTGCTATGCACTTACTTTGCCGCCAATGTGCGACTTATCCATTGACACTTTGTCAGTCGGTTGCAGTAGTTTTTCTGCATTTTTTTCTCTGCTTGTTCTTCCACGCTGTAGCTCAAGTTCCAACGCTGATTCAAGATTTTTTTCTATGATTTTATAAGAAAGATATGCAGGCATGCAATATTTTATTGGCTTGGCTTGGCTTGGCTTATGAATGACAGTCACGGCTGTTGGCAGTAATATGTAGCATTGCATGCAATTGTTTATGATTGCACATAACGGCATAATAATAGCATTTAGAATCAAATCAAAGTGGCATTTGCATTTAAATCCATGCATGCTAAGATATGAAGACAGCGCACTAGTGTGTATCTATGGAAGTTCTAACGAGTCGAAAGTGGTCTTAGTTACGGGTTGTACTAATTAAGAGTGGACTGGTTATAAGTGAAATAAAATAAATTAAAACAAATATATTAAAGTTGAAATTACGGTGTTAACCATTTGTTCCATTTCGGTATTTACTTTCTTATTACATTTTTAAGGAGTCTGCTATGAACTTCGTATAAGACACACAGATTACAATTTTTTGTAGAATTAAAAGGGTTCAACTCAATTCATTTAGGATTTTTTTTTTTTTTTTTGAAGAAGAAGAAGCCTGCCACCTGTTTAGAAATTCAAAACAGTTTAGTTAACAAGTTAAACGAAATATTTTAATATGGATAGCAAATGAAAGAGGTTTAAGAAAGCTTTATTTCAAAACTATTTTGAAAAGGGTTGCCACCTGTTAAGAAATTCAAAATAAATTTAATTAACAAATGAAATGAAACATTTGAGTATGTGTGTAGAGATTTAAAAATCTTTATTTGGAAAATATTTTGAAGAAGGTTGCTCAGTAAAATTGTTGGATATGACGGTTGCCATCTTTTTATGTAAAATTCAATTTAGTCAACAACTTAAATCTAATGCATATTACAATTTGTATGTCAAATGAAGCAACTTTCAGAAAGCTTTACTTCGGAAAATATTTTGAAAGGCGTTGCCACCTGTTTAAACCTAAAAAATTTTATGAAATCAATAAGTTAAATCAAATACTACTATATAGATGCTTAAAGGATTAGGTTTAAAAAAGCTTCACTTAGAAAATATATGCCAAGAGGATTGCCACCTGTTTAAAAGTCAAATTGAATTTAATTAATAAACTGTTCAACATGAATGTCAATCGAAAGACGCTTAAGAAAGCTTTATTTCCTGTTCAAAAGTCAAGAAAGGAGATATTCAAGAACGCTTTATTTACACGACATTATGACCAGTTTTGACTTCTTTAGTTTGCTTAATGTTTATTATTATTTATTTTTTTTTATAAAAATGCAGCTCATTATCTAACAAAAACCATATAGATAAGTCGAAATTTCCAAACAATGTAGAAAAATTCAAAAAAAATTCTAGCCTAATAAGCAAGTTTCAAGTGGCTAGGGATTCGTTTTGATTTTTAATATATATATATTTTTTTTGCTGCGGTGTCACGCATTTTTTCCACACAAAGTATCTACATATGTTCGACATTTTTTTTTTTTTTTGTATGGAGAAACATAATAACACCATCCGCAAAAAATTATCAAAAATCCACGCGAATTCTTGAAACTTGCACTTTTATGAGCTGGAATTTAATTTTTCTATAAATTTTTAATAAAAAGTTTGTTGTTGTAAATATTTCTTAAATTCATCTAATTTTTCTACAAAGTTTGAAATTTAAACTTATATGGTTTTTGTTTTATTTTTATAAAAAACACTAAACTTAAACAAACAAAAGCAAAATAGCCAAAACTGTTTAAAATGTCGTGTCCCTATTATTTTTCACATGACTGTATGTGCATACATAGCTGCCAAACGAAGGAAGCCTAAAAAAGTTGTTTTCCGAAAGTAGTTTTTAAAAAATCGTATTTAATTTAAGTCTTCACAGAAAATTATTTTGGAAGCATTTTGCAAAAGATTTTCCACCTATTAATATGATTTTGATATGTAACAAAAAAAAAATTTTGATATATGCTTTTATTGAGCCACATTTTTGATGAGAGTTGCCACCTTTAAAAATAATTTTAAAAATGTTTGGAGCTACGAAATCTAAGTTGCTGTTTTTATACTGAAACGGCCAATTTAGTTGAAATGTGGCACAATGACCAGGCGCTGGAGTACATTTTGTAACCCAAAATCCCCTACCTAATTTAATTAAACAAAATCTCAAAGTGTCAGCATTTGAAAAAAGCAAAAGCTTGACTTAATCCCAAGACTGGGAATATACATATGCATGACATAAAACAATCATATATCTCTTTAAAAATTATATCTTCAGCAGCAGCAGTAAACTACCAATACCAGGAAACCATTAAACCATACATACACACATCCGATACCAATAGAGCCAACTGACGCCAATCAGATATGTGCATAGCTGACTATAGATGAATCAACCGAAATAGCAATGCATGCAGTGTGGTTGACTTGATTACCAGATGCAATCAGTAGATGTGAACTGGATTCACGTTTGGCAATCAGATAAACAAGGCAACACAAAACTGGGTAGGAGAATGCTGGGCACAGAAATGCACGTAAATGCTTATGACTTTACCTGAGTGTAAATACATGTCATAAAATGGTTATGTGTGCGCACAGGTTTACACTTGCTAAAACAACATACAGCATTCTTCATTTTATTCCATTAAAGATGTGACGTACATACATACATATCTACCAAGTTGTTATGGTCTTAAAGCGCCAGAAAATGACGAAGAAATCGAATGGTTGTGCTAGCAGAAAAAATGCTTAGTACCATAAGAGAAATTTATGTCGATGCTGTAAAGGAATGTTCGCATGCACTCTGAATGCGCGAATGCGTCCTGTATTCAATATTGCATTTAAGGCATCGAGTTAGTTTTATTTTTTTATTTTTATTTTTTTTTTTTTTGCACAAAAGCGCAGGGGTTGAGGTCGCAGCAAAATATACATGTATGTCTGTACATATACATATATGTCTGTGTTCTCAATGCAAAATAGCACATTAGCCATGACAAGAAATATGGTCGAAACCACATTGCCATAAAATTTATAGCGACGCAATAAAAGCGAAATCATTGCTGCTGGCTTAGTTCACTTAACAACCCAAATATGTATGTATGTACATATAATCTGCATAAATATCGTGTGAAATCGAGTGGTAGGGCAGCAGAAACATTTGACGTCAGCTTACACAATTGACTATTAAATAATGGCAAATTGTACGAGTAAATAAATATAACGAATGCTAATGACAACAAATTTGTAAAGAGCAAAAAAAATATATATAAATGAGACAAGCGTTGCATTAAGTTCCTTTCACGTCGTTAAATAATATTTCAGTTGTCCTTCTCGAGAAATTATGCTTACAGCTAATAGAGTGGGTTGGACAAGATGCTGAAGAAATACAATGTAGTAATTAGTATGTCAATGAATTGTTGCAAAGCTCAACACAAATGAGAGGAGAGTGGAATGAGTTAATGCTTATGACAAGTTTTATTCATAGCGGTGGAAGAGGTAATGAAAAGTAATGTCTAGCGCATTCATCTAAGAAAGGCGGTCATCTCGTAATGAAAAATCATTTCAAGCATTTCATATGGAAGAAAATACAGAACAGTGTCAGCTAAACGAATAACATATAAAAATCAACGCCAATGCATAGCCGCTTGAAACTGTCTCTTTATTATATTAAATTTAATGGGCTTTAAACTGCATACAAACGTAAAAATTTTCTAAAAATTCTTTGAAATTTTCGTGAAAGTTTCTTGATTTTTTTTTGTACAAGGTTTATGTACATATTTACATGGTGTTAGTTATATAATGAGCTAGACTTGTATTAAAAAATGATTAAAAATTAAATATACATACGAAAAATAGTCAAAACTGGTCAAAAAATCTCTTTTCTTTCAATTACTTTTCATATTCAAGTGTATCCTATAAGCTAATAAACCTTTAACTATGATTGCTATCCGAATCGATGAATAGTTTTTACCGCAAAATATTTTTTATGTTGATATTCGGCACATACCTGAACTTTTTTTTACCGAAAAACGCAACGGAAGCCGAACGAACTAACAGACCGCACTGTACCGTTACCGAAATACGAACATTAGGTCGGAGACTAAACACTGAATATTTGTAATATCGGTTTACATACATACAACCCCAGCATTGAATAACAAAAACATCGTGTTTTTATGACTCTTCATAGAGATCGAGTTCGTCGTGAATTTTTTTACCAACGACACTTTTATTGGTATTGGTATTTTTATCCTTATTGATATTTTGATAGTAATCGGTATTTTTTATAGTAATCGGTATTTTTTATAGTAATCGGTATCCATACCGTAATCGGTATCTTTATCGTTATCGGTATTTTTATCGTTATCAATATTTTTATCATTAGCGGTATCTTTATCGATATAGGCATTTCTTTCGTTATCGGTATTTTTATCGCTATCGGTATTTTATCGTTATCGGTATTTTTATCACTATCGGTATTTTATCGTTATCGGTATTTTTATTGTTATCGGTATCTTTATCGATATCGGTATTTTTATCGCCATCGGTATTTCATAGTTACCGGTATCTTTATCGATATCGGTATTTTTATCGCCATCGGTATTTCATAGTTATCGGTATTTTTTGTCAGCATTTTGATCGCTATTCCATTGTCGGCATTTTTATCTCTATCCCTTTGTTGGTATTTTTATAGTTATCGCTATTTTTATCGAACTTTTCACCGGAGCTTCGTCATCCATGCGTACAATATGGCCAACCAGCGTAATCGCTGTATTTTTATGCGCTTAACTATGTCCATGTCGTTAAAAAGCTCTCACAGTTCGTCATTACATCTTCTGCGATAGCCGTCGGTCACGCGAACAGTGCCGTGGTTCTTGCGTAGAATAGTTCTCTCGAAAGCACTCAAAGCCTTGTCATCTTTATTCGATATCGTCCACGTTTCGGCACCATAAAGAAGAACGGGCATGACGAGAGGCTTGTAGAGCGTGGTTTTTGTTCGTCGAGAAAGGGCTCAGCTTTTCAATTACCTACCGAGGCCAAAGTGCATACCTAACCATATTTAAGTAGAAAGTTTTCGCGATGGAAACCCACACAAGCGAATTTCTTCGATGGAGATTCGTATAAAACGGCATCATGGGTTTTAGGCAGCTTCAAAACGCGCAAAAATGTTCTCATTTTGTGGGTCTTAGACATTAGAAGTTAAGAATTCTCACCGTCTGGGAGAAATGGTATTCTCGGAGGAAGCGGTGGGCAGGTTTTCTCAGCTAGCAGAGGAGACCACAGAGCATATCGACTGCTGAGTGGAAGATCAACCTATCTCGGCAGCCAGTTCGAAAACGCCTCATCCCAAAAAACTTTTCAGCAATATAATAATTATGAGTACGAAAAAATTTTGTATATAGTCCCGAACGGGTCCCAAACCAAGCCCCAACTAGTCCCGAACTGGGCCCACCTAGCCCCGAACTGGTCACCAACTAATCCTGAAATGCTCTTGAACAAGTCCCGATTTTTAAGACTTAAACAATTTTTTCGCGCTCATCTCTGTCTCTGGGGAAAATGTTAACAAAAATTGTCAGATAGACGTTAGACCTATGGAATGTGACGAAAGAGATCTTAACATTCAATTATCATTCTGGTATCAACCAGAGCAGATTTTCTGTTGGGAAAACAATAATACATACATATATACGAATACTTATAGTGAAGGAATACAGTAATACAAATACAAAGTAGCAAATATTTACGTAAATATTTTGGAGCAGAAAATAAAAATTGGCAGAATATCCATTCAACAATTTCTTCACAACATGTCATTGTCGAAAAAAAGTTTTACACAATTTGGCAAAAAAAAAGGTTTTCTTCCATCTTCTGGCTCGTCACACTTTATCTATGTATTTGCATTGCAGTTTTGCTGTCTTATTGAAAATTGCATGAGTACGCAATAAAATTGCTGATGTTTTATTGACGTTACAGCCTTGACTGACTTTATTACTGTTGCACTTGTTAGTATTTACATACATGCATACGTAAATGTTTACATGTATTTATGTATGTATGATACTCGTAATATAATTTTTTTATGAAACCTCATTTCTTGTACTTAATTTTTACCTACACTCGCTATTTTGATTGTTCTCGCTGATATTGGTGGATTTGTTGGATAATGCCAACCAACCAACCAACCAAGTCACATTCACAAAAGGCAAGAATTGCATGTTTGCTTTCGACTATTTACTGCTAATATTTAGCAAACTCTGCAATACGAGTTCGTTCCTGTATCTGAATAAGGGTATACAAATACAAATAACTATTTCCAGGTACTTTTGAATTGTAGTAACCGAAATAACAGGTTCGTTAGGTAAGCATACATATACGGCAAAAGATAATTAGTGGAAGCGATCTTAATCAAATTAAAGGTTCTCTTAGCTCTATTAATTTGCCATTATTTATGTAAATTTATGTATTTGTATTTTCGTATTCGCAAGCTATTTTTGGACTACTGGTCGTAGGTGTTAAATGATTTGACAATATTTGAGTTTGAATATGACTAAAATTTATTAAAATGCGTGGTAGTTCGAGTACAGTCCGAGTTAAATTTCAATTAAACTGACAATAAAAACAATAAATAATTTAAATTAACTTAAAAAAAACTTGTTGGTGGATACAAACAATTGTGGAACTAAGAGTCAAATATCAACGCAGCAGACGGTGCACACTAGGGTGGTTCAAAAAAAAAATTAAAGTCGGAGTTTTAATGCTCTCACCCCCTAGGATTTTTCTATATTGAAAAAAATATTCACCTATTTTTTTCAAACAAGTAATTTTTAAACAAAAAACACAACCGACTTCAATTCTCATATAAAAATTTTGGAGTACCGTTAATTTTTTCCTGATCAAATGATCGGATCTAAACCAAATTAGTATGGGACCACCTGTGAGACACCACCTCTCCGAAAAAGAATTATCGAAATCGGTTGACGTGGGCCAAAGTTATGCGGTAACATACATAAAAAAAATATATATATAATATTCCGACGAATTGATAACTTTTTCCTTTTTTTTGAAGTCGGTTAAAAATATTTAGAAGTCGCTAAAAGCGCTCAAGGTTTTTCGTGTACTTTATATGAGGAAAAAACAACTTTTCGTAGAAATGGTATAGAATTCTTGAAAATCAATATTTTTCGATCGGAAAGCTCTGGTTCTCGTCATGAGACTTCCAATAATAATACCCCTGGAACGCTTTGAGCGACCTCTAAACATTTTTTGATTTCAAAATAAAAATAGAGTTATATAGAGTATTTCCGCTTTGGGGATCCAGATTAAATAACTTAAAAGTTTGATGAAATTTTGTTGTAATTTTCTAAATTTTTTATAAGGTTTGACACTTTGATTGATATGGTACAAAAAAAAAAAATTTATTGAAAAAACATTGTCAATATTAAAAGCATCCATATGTGAACGCTTGTTGAGTCACTGTGTATCGCAAAATATTAAATAAAATTTTTACGTTTGAGTTCACTTTTCACAACTTTATTGAAATTTCCATACTCGACAAATATTTGTTTCGATTTATGCCCATATCATTTAGCTGCCTGCTCACACCTAAAACTACTAAACAATTTTAAATTTCACACCTCAAAAGTGTAGATTACAAACAACTTCGACAGTTAGGCGGAAAAAACAAAAAAAAAAAATGTTACAATCAGGAACGTGATAATGTGAAAAGCACTAAGCGCATACATTTTTAACACGCTAAATTTAAATAGGTACATACATGTTGAAGCGTAACACCAAACGAATAACTACATAGGCATTTTTCTTTATTTTTTACTGCTAATTATTATTATTATTTTTTGTTGTGGTTAAGCAAGTAAAAAAGTCATCAACTGAACAGTTTAATGACCGCTAACATGCTGAAAGTGGCAATACTATTTTACATATGTACATATAAGAGTATATACATACGTACATACATACATGCATACGTGCATGCATAGAGGCATAAATTTTTTCATAACATATTTAGGCATGTATTGTATGGTTGGCCCTTGTTTTCCAAATTTTACCTCCGATAAAAAATAAACCGGCATCATAAGACACACTGAAAAGGTAGCAGCCTACGACATAGCTTGACCATATCCATCTTTGTACATTAGGGTGCGTCACTCTCCATACAAAAAAGGTTCGGTTGTGTTTTTCCATCGGAAATATAAAATTTATTATATTTGAAAACTTCCGCAAAAGATTTCCGAAAAATACTAAAATAGATTTTTTTTATAAAAAAAATAACATTTAAAAAAATTTTTTTTTAATCACATCAGATGATAAAAGAGTTCAAGCTAAAAAGGTCTGCATACAAGTTTCAACGGAATCAAAATGACGACATTTATGGAGGTATTTTCAAATCGGTGCAGCTCACGCAAATCTTACGGCTCTATTCTGTATAAGTGACAAATTCTTGTCACAGTGTTTTTACGGAAAAAGTTTAATAGTCCATTTCTGTATCGGTGACGAAATTTTTTTTACTGACAAATTTAAACTTTTTCATATATTTTTCTGTAAAAAAACACTGTGACAAGAATTTGTCACTGATACAGAATAGAGCCGTAAATTTATCAGTAAAAATTTTTTGTCACCGATACAGAATTGGACTATTAATATTTTTTCGAAATATTTTGGCGGAAGTCTTCAAATTATCATAATTTTTATAATTCCGGGGGAAAAGACGCAACTTTTTTTGGTGATACACCCTATACATACATATATACATGTTTATCTGAATGTATGAGGATACTCGCTCAAATACGTTAAATTTTATGTGAACAATTTAATTAGGCAGCGGTCGATTTACGGTTTCACAAATTGCTTTGCACTAAGTTTTTACGAAGTTAGCTCTTTTCTACAATGGCAATACACATACGTATGTGTGGGGATTTACATATGTATGATTTTAAGTAGAGTTTGAAACAATTTTTTTTATTTTTTTGGTTTAATTGTCGAAATATTTCGTTTTTAATAAATCAAAAGGTTTTGTTTTTAATTATTATCCAAGCTTACAACAGTAGGTATTAAAATTTTATGTTTTCATAGTCGGACCGCAACTGTGAATCTTTTATAGTTACAAAAAACTTGTTTTATTTTGTTTAATTATTTTCTTAAAACGATTTGATTAAATTTTATTATTTTAGCTTTCATTTTTTTAATTGAATCCTTTTTAATTTAATTTTTGCTTTAATTTTATTTAAAAAATTTTTTTAATTTTTTTTTTGTTTTAATGTTTTTTTTTTATTAAAATTTTTTTGAGTGCAATCTTTTTTGAATACTACCTACTTGTTTCAATTAATTTTTTTATTTATCTGTTTAAATTTAATGTTTTCTTTTGTTTTTTAATATAATTTTTAAATTAATTTTTTGCAA
This sequence comes from Rhagoletis pomonella, assembly GCF_013731165.1. Lineage (NCBI taxonomy): Eukaryota > Metazoa > Arthropoda > Insecta > Diptera > Tephritidae > Rhagoletis > Rhagoletis pomonella. The sequence goes on along the minus strand of NW_023461155.1, from coordinate 4,091 downwards.
TTCCTTTTTTTTAATGTTTTAGTTTAATGTTTTGAATTTAATTTTTTTAAATTATTTTTATTTTTTTTTTATTTTATATTTAACTGTTTTATTTAAATTATTTTATTTTATTTTTTCTTTTTTTTTATTGGATTAGTTTATTTTTTTTTCTTTTTTATGTTTTTTTTTTAGTTTCGTAGATCTCTCTTATATTATATTAATCTAAAGGCTTCCCAAATGTTTTCAGTAACAAGTTGAGGCGTATAGCTTTTTACCTGATTTCGGTATGAATGCAATGAAAGCCCATTCCAGTCTAATTGCCATAATAAAATAAAACAATTATATTTTTGACAAACAAGTTGTCTGCAAATTAAGTTCAAGGTACTTAAAAGGAATTTACCACTACGCAATAAATCGACATATGACTCTGATGTATATATACATATGTAAAAATAAGTAAAAAATTACCTCACACAGACTTCATTTAAGCTTATGAGATTTGGTTAGATTAAGCTGTTAAGACCTCACATAGCACGATAATTCTTACCTGAAAAATGAAAGAATATGTCAATTAGTTAAAAGATGAGCATGTACAGTGGCGAAAATATAAATAGGGACATTTTTTTAGCATTATTTGGTTATTTCTCTTCCGATTAATGTCAATTATTTGTTTGTGTGTGAAAGTGTAGCTCGTTATCTAGCAAAAACTATGTGAGTCAAAATTTGAAACTTTGCACAAAAATTTTCAAAATTCGAAAAAGTTTCATCAAAATGTTGAGCTTTTTAATTAGATTTCTTATAATCATTCTGAGTATGCAGTTCTGTAGCCCATTAAATTTTATTAAAACAAAATGCAAAATTTTAAACTTTTAGATCAAATTTTTTAAAATTTTCTTGAGTATGCAGTTTTGTAGACCATTAAATTTTAGTACAATAAAGTACAACTTTGAAGTAGTTTCGCATTTTTTTTTTGTGAAGAGTGTTGCTCATATTCTCCAAAATTTACTAAAATAACCTTGCACTTTATTGTACTAAAATTTAATGGCAGTTTTGTACTGCATATTCAGAAAATTTTAAAAAATCTGATCAAAAAGTTAAAATATTGATCAAGATTTGTTAAAATTCGTCGAATTTTTATAAATGTTCCACAAAGGTTCAATTTTTCATTTACAGATTTTTTAGATAGTAAGCTATATTTTCATAAAAAAAAACTCATTAACATTTTTTAAACAAAGAAGAGTAGCCAAAACTTGCTAAAATGTAAAAGGGTATTAGATTATTCGGATTTTTTCCAAAACAGGTTTGCGAGTTATTCGAAATAATGCGATTTGAAAAAACCGGTTCTTGATTTTGAAATTAGGAAAAACCGGATAAACCGGTGTACGAAATCATGACCAAAAATTTTTTTAGCGCAGGTCAGTTTGGGTCTGATACTACTACTACTAGCTTTCGGCATGACTATGTATATGCGGATGCCATACTCATTACGGTGAAGCTTTTGTCACTAAACTGGTAGAGTAAGTTGTCTACTACGATGGACTATAATAGTTGGAGGATAACTGCAACTTGCAGGGGAGCCATTTCGTAGTTACGGTTCGCAATTTTGCCTTTCTGGGGGTCTACTCTGTATTGCAATTGGAAAAACAAATCAGTTTTTCATAGAAGGGGTTTTACGCTGTAATGGTTTATCCTTTAACTTGGATACGAAATTGACCATCGCTTACTGAACAGGGGTATTAGAAAACGCTGTAGATGGGAAAGAACCTTTTATAAACCAGCCTGGACCATATTTACTGCCTCCAGAGGTTTTGAACGGCGAGGTGGCAGATTTAGCCCATTTTGTTCCGCCCGCATTAAATCCACACTATGTAAATTGAATAAAGCTATATATGTATATATATGTGTGTATGTTTATATGAAAAATAATCACTTTAACCACACAACGAAAATTGACGCTAATCTGGTATAAAGAAGCTTTTTTTTTGGAATCAGAAATGTTAATATGAGTCAATGCTAAAAAATAATACGCGATACAAAAGCTGTTATATACTCCAAAAACAATGAAAGCAAATTTAAGCCTCGACAATAAAAAATTGGGGGAAAAAGCAAAAAAAGAAATATGAAAGCAAATATTTTATGTAAACATTTTGTTGCAATTAAAGCGGCTATTATATGCCGACGGCAGTTTGACACGCAGACACGCACACCTTTACACATATGTATGTATGTATGTGTGTACATTAGGATGTCTCACTTTTAAAAAAAAAGTTTTAGTTTTTCCACCTGAAATATAAAATTTATTATATTTGACTTCCGTCAAAATGTCCAAAGGAAATATAAAGATTTACGTGAGCTAGACCGATATCAAAATACCTCTAATAATCTCATTATTTTGATTTCGTTGATAAAATTTTTAAACACTTTTATTGCAGACCATTTAAATTTAAAGCCTTCCTCATATGAAGTAATTTTTTAGAAAAACAAAAAATTCTTAAAAACGTGTTTTATTTAAAAAACCGACTTCAACTCTCATATAAAAAAAAAATATATATATATATATATCATGATCCACTGATCGGATCTTAACCAGATTAGTATGGGACCACCTCTGAGACACTACCTTTCCGAATTATCGAAATCGGTTGACGTGGTCCAAAGTTATGCGGTAACATACATAAAAAAAAAAATACTTTCGTTGGAAAAATAGAACCGATTTTTTTTATTGAGCGTGAGGTACATGCTTACATACACACATATAGTAAGTGTTTATAAAAGTGCTTATTACATACATACATATATATATATAGCGGATATTTACATATACACAACAGCTGTGCGGGTGACGTTGGATGATTGAAGGTAGTCGTAGTGCCCTCGACTGCTGGGCTGTTGGGCTACTATGACTGTTGATGATGATGATCCAATAACAATTGTCTGATGTGTCAACGTCAGGGCTGCTGCAGCAACATCCGCTGGTGACGACTGGCGTAGCGCAATGTGAATTCACAATGCGCTAAAGTTCATTGCAATGCATTGTTTATTTATTTATTTTTATGAATTGCGTTTTATTTTAGTTGTTTTTTTTTTACTTTTGTGCAACCTATGTATGTCTTTTGATGCGAGAGTATCACCGATGCATTTGTCATCGCTATAAAAATTTTATTGAATGGCAGTTAATCGATATTTTTAAGATAACCGTATATTTTTTAATTTGAAGAATACGTTTTTTCTACTAAATATTTAATAAAAATGAAATATTTACGAACTTTATAATTCAGGCTTTACAAGCAATACATTCGTAAATATGCCTTCAAAATAATATTGCAATTACACTAATTCCCACAGAAAAGATTGGAAATACATACATACAATATGTATGTACAAAAATATGTGTGAAAGCTCAATTTAGGCGAATAAACTGTAGCTTCTTTGATTATACGCCACATTTTGAAGCGGACTGTGTTGAAAAGAGTACAGCATTCATTGACTGCGAAAATATGTACATATGTATGTATGATTGACCTATTTAGCACGTATTTCACACATACATATGGAAAACTATCAGCAAACTATTAAAAAAAATTAAAAATTATGGGAAAACTTCTAATAAAAATATGTGAGCATTTATTAATGCTGTGGGATAGGTTAAGCTATGGCACTGCACGCATTTACAATGTCAGTAAACGACTTTACATACATAAACATTGGCGGTCATTCATAACTTACCATCACAATTTTTTTGTATGAAGTAGAATTTCGAGCATTATTAAAAGAAATATTTTTATTTTGATTTTAATTAACACTCAATAGTAAAGACTATATTAATACAAGTTTCAAAGTTTGTAAAAATTTGGAAAAATGTATCAAATTTTCACTAAAATTGCAAACTTTTAATTGAAATATGTATATAATTTTAATATTTGCGCCTATTATTTTGTCCTTAAGTGGAAATCAAAGTTCAAACTTTGTGCAAAATTTAATACAATTTATCAAATTAGTTATTTATTTTATGTTATTTTTAATGTAAGTCCAAGCAATTGTAAAATATATTTTAAATATGTACTGACTACTACTACTACTACTACTACTACTACTACTACTACTACTACTAC
>NW_023461154.1:0-28508 GCF_013731165.1 Rhagoletis pomonella | reverse complement strand
CTTCCTTCCACATTAATCAGCAAACATGCAAACGTATTCGGCGCGACTGGTTGGCTTGGTCTATTGACATGACAGATTTGTCGCTATTACAACGGATGTACGAGCTACATATTTAGTAAATTTCAAGATGCAAAATTGTCTGGCAATGGATATTGTTGTTGTTTTTTTTTTGCTCTTTCTGTGGTGCTTTTATGAATGGCAACATAGGAATAGGAAGCTAGGGAATGAAATCACTTCGTATTTGTTAAAAAAGGGAGTTAGGAAAACGATTACTACATACATACATAGTACGTGGTAGCCCAAAATGCATAGAATACTTTTTAAAAGTACATTTTTTTTTGCATCTAATCATCGGTTATGGTTTTTGATATCGATAACGGGTTCCATTCCGTTTACAATTGTTTTGCCACAATAGAAAAGAATCCAGCTTTAAAAATTATTTCCGGCGTTAATATAAGCCAACCTTACTTAGACAATTTAAAGACTTTTTAAAAATTCCTCTAATGTACCTAAATTTCCACTTTAAATGCCAAAAGTTCTTCCCTTACCAAATATACTTTTCCGATTATTTCCTTTGAATGAACGGAAAATGGCTTGGAATTAAACTGTAGGCTAGAGAGTAGAATATATCCAATGCCCACCAAACTGCTGCTGATAGCAAAAGAGGAGCAAGGCGGCTTCCTATACGGAGAAGCACTCAGCTGTACTTGACATTTTCATTTGACATCAGTTGCCACGAAAGAGGAACGATTTGCGTCCTTTACTGGACTCGATCAAAATCGATTTAGCTACTATTTCAAAACAATCGAACCAATTTGAATGGAATGAAGGTTTAATACAAATTAGATCTGAGTTTTCCTGTCAATGAAGCGAAATAATCAAATTGAATTAGCCTTTTTCGAATATATAAATTTTTTTTTTTTGTGGAAGAACACTCAAAAGTATAAACGTCGGTCATTGAAAAATTTATTTTCGGATATTTTCATGCTTTAGAAATGAACAAGTAGGTAGCGGACGTCAAAATTTGCGATGAGATACGTTTGTTTAAAGAACAGAATTTTTTTTTAAATGTATAAGGATTTTACGTTAGCAAACTATGAAACTACTTCCATTAAATTGTATTTAAATTTTGAACACTGCTTTTATCATTTATGAATGAGTTTTATGCACTGACTCTTTAACATTGCTGCAATTCGACACAAGTCGGCGTTCAATCAAAATTAATTACCAAAGCTTTATATTACAAATTGCTTCTCTTTTATGCTCGTACAAATGTATGTACATCAGGGTGGTCCAAAAACAGTAAAGTCGGAATTGTAATACTCTCACTCCCTAGGTTTTTTCTATATCGAAAAAGAGTTCACCCCTTTTTTTATTTTGAAATCAAAAAAGATTTAGAGTCGCTCTAAGCGCTCAAAATTTTCTATGTATTTTTATATGGGGAAAAAACACCTTTTCGTAGAAATGGTATAGAATTCTTAAAAATCGATATTTTCCGATCGGAAAACTCTGGTTCTCTTCGGGAGACTTTCAATAATAATACCCAATTATTTATTTAACATTTTTTTAATTTTTACATTTTTCGGGGTTTTGTGGGCTTTTGCCGGACCTATGAATAAATTATAGTTGCAATGAAAAAATGGTTAAATAAACAATTGGGTATTGCAGATAAACAAAGTTTTCCGATAGAAAAATATTGATTTTTAAGAATTCTATAGCATTTCTATGCAAAGTTGTTTTTCCCCATATAAAATACATGGAAAACTTTGGGCGCTATGAGCGACCTCAAAATATTTTTTGGTTTCAAAATAAAAAATAGGGGTATAATTTTTCGGTATAGATCAAACCTAAGGGGTGAGAGCATAAAAATTTCGACTTTACATTTTCACCAGCATTTTTGGACCTTCCTAATGTACATATTGTGTGTATTTGTTGAGAATGAAAAACGTGTTAAATTTGGGTGATCTTAGATTTCATAATTAAATTTTAATTTCCATAACAAAAATAAGATTTACTTTTAATCAAGCATACATATGTATGTACTTATGTATAAGCGGTAGAGTTGTTGCTGTTAGTGCTGCTGTGCACACAGAGAGCTACGGCTGTACTATGTGTATCAAATTTATTCAAGTTAAAAAGGCAATTAATTGTTAATAAAACTTACTAAGGAAAAATAATTCACGGAAAGGATAGATACTTGAAATCGAAACACGGACTCGAATTACTAGAAGAAGTCTCATTTTTAAACAGCCTTTCAAAGTGGGCTTGCTAAGAGATTACACAAGTAAAAAATTTTAGAAAAAAAATTGGTGTCGAGATATTTGTAGTGGTTTCTTATAAGGTGTGCATTGCCAACACTAAAAAAAAAATATATATAAATAAATGTTTTCGTTTGACTTTAACCGCAGATTTTTATATTGGCTGCAATGAATACTGTCGTCCACTAGATACAGTGGTTCAGTGGTCAAAGAAAAAGTATGGGGTTCGGAATGGAAAGAACTTTGAAAAATCACTTTGATGACTGTTCTTTCTTTCGAATTAATTTGGGTGGTGTTAATTATAAAAAGTGATGATTTATGCAGACTTAGAATCGGCTAGACGACCCTTACCGCATTCGGAGGAGTAACCTATTCCAACATTTTATTTCCATGCGTGACCGTGATTTCGAAGGAATAGAAACCAAAAAATTGCAATCCAAAATGAATTAAATTGATCTAAAAAGGGATCTAAAATAATCTAAAGAATCTGCAGAAATAGTATTGGCCTCTAGATTAAAAAAAAATAAATAAAATAAATATGACTTTGTTTTTTGTTCAAACCCAAACGTTAAAAGATTAAACAAATGTTTAGAAAACTTGAAAACACTGCCAACTTTTAACTTTAAACAGTGTGAAAATTCGTAATACGACTTTAACGTTGCGACACTTACGACGATCTCCTCAGCAGTCATCTTTGCCAATTCTCAGAGAATCTTGGATTATATGTATATCGGAGGAAAACGGAGGCGGTTTCCGCAAGACCTTAAAGCTAAGGCTGACTACTGCTGGGGGATGCAACGTGATTGTTGCTTTAAATCCCATTCAGAAAAGTCGCGAAAATGAAAGATTTTATTTAAATGCAAAATAACGTTATAAATGCAACTTTAAAAAAAAATTTTTTTTTTTTTTTTTTTTTTTTGTACAAGTCAATATCTAGAAAACTACACGTAATCAGTATGAGGTTCTAGGTGGGAAAAGAATTACAGTTGGTAATGCAAAAAAAAGCACTGTTGTTACATTTGGGACCGATAGATATTTAAGCCACGCGCTTATACTTGAATCATTATTGCTGACTAACAGAGCAATCAAGGTATTTTAATCAAATTATTCATAATTTTAATAATTTTTTCCGTTAGTTATGCTCAAATTTCAACGCAGTTAACATTTTTGTATTTTAACGTCCCAGTAGAAGTAAAAAGTAAAAAAAAATATATTTTTTTTATAAAGGCTTAAAGTACTTTAATGAATTACCAGAGGCTATAAAAAATTGTGATGACTATTGTAGAACGCAGCCTATGAGATAGTGCATATCCGTAGAGCATATCATTTTTAATATTTCAATTTTAAATCTTGATCTATTTTTTATTCTAAGTATGTTAGATTTTTGTTATAATATAAGTCTTACAAACTGTAAAAAATAAATAAACACGCACCGAAAAAAGTTATTCTACTCGTTTAACTTGTAGAACAGACATGACGCTTGCAAAGTATGTACTGATATTAAAGAGTATCGCTTGCCAACAGACACAAAAAAGCAGTAGTAGGACAAGTCGTTGTATGCACATAAATACCTACTCCTTTTTACGTACTTACATATGTACATATGTATGTACTAAAATTGCCTCTCACAGTATATCTAGAGATAAAAGTTTTATTAAAGCTACTACTGCTACGCTTAAAGGCTACAAACATACAGCAGTCGAAGGCTCTGCCTGCACAGCTCATGTCTCCTCTGCCAGTTAACCAACCAACCAACCAACCAAGCAATAATGTTTGTATTATCTATCGCATGGCATGTGAAAAAGTAGTGGAGCTACATAGCTACTGCTGTTGCTAGTTGGTGCCGGCTTTTAGCGCAGCACGATTTTCACTTTCTTTCTATTACAACATCAACAAAAGCAAATAGGCGAACTTAAGCATTTGCTATAAAAATAGAAGCAACTATGTGTAATGTATACATACATACATACATATGTATATATGCATAACTAAAGCAAGCACAAATATTGCCGTCGACATAACACTTTATTGTATTCTCTTATTTTTCCTTTTATGTGTTATGTAGGTATGTACATATATATTATGGATGTACGAGTATAAATATTTTAGAGTGGGGGCGCGGCGACGACCGTAACGACACACATTTTGAAGGTCAAATTTTCTGACAAAAACGAAAACACATGTTGATATATATGTATATATGAAGTAACAGGGCCACCGCACATAAACACACAGCCCCATAAAAGCAGACTTATATTCGCCGCTATACAACAAGTGTATGCAACGAAAAGTGCAAAACAAACTGAAAAGGCAGCAATGTGACGATTATATTGCAGGAGATGGTACGATTGAGTATGTGGTAGGGGGGGTGGTTGGTTGGTTGGTTGGTTGTATGTTGTGTTGTGTTGTGTTGTGCTCCGCAGTGTGCTTCAGTGAATTGGCTTCGGTTTCAGTGGGCTCTCTCTGCTGAGACTCACGTGCACGCAGCAGCTAGCAGCAACACCCCAAAAATAATAAAATCACTTCCGTGCCGTAAGCAGCGCGACGGTGCATACAAAACAGTAGCGAGATGTGTGAATAGTGTTGATATTATGAAGTGAGCCGATAGCTGCTAGATTTAGCCACCGATGCAGAGACGTCGTCGACAAGTGATTTGTGATGTTGAGTGCGCCTAGTAGCTTGGATTTCGGTTCCAAGTAGAATTTGGTGTAAAAGCAAACAGCCGCCAAAGCAGGCACAGCACAGGTACTAAATCATTGGCTATGAAGTCAATAACGAACGATTAAAAAGGTAGAGCATAAAGGTATGTTGATGGCACCCTGTGCTTGTTTTTCGTACATCGGTACTTTAAGCGTCCAAACGCACAAACGACTTTTGGGTTATGCGAACAACCACAACGCTTTATATTATACGAGTGGTGGCACAGGCACACCGGGCATTGTTTGTTTATCCCATAAAACAGTGCAATCTTCACGCATATGAGCGACACGGCGATGGTCGCTATAACAGCAAACCACACACACAAAATTGAACAATCTCTGTCGAAGGCGACGAGTGTCCTACTAACTTAGTGTTTTGCGCTCCTCTTCCTCCTTGGCTGATGAAGTAACCGACGAGTTGAAATAAGCACAAACTGGCGCAGAAGTAAAAGGGTATTTAGTACCCTTTAGTAGTAAGTTGGTTATACTATGTTCATATATATCTTTTTTTGGTCGGTGTGTAGTTTACGTGCCGGCACAACATGCGTTGATTGCTGCCAACTAACTAACTAACCATTCATTCGGCTACATATTGGTGGGAGGGGCGGGGTAACAAAGGTGGTGTTGGCTTGGTTGGTTGCTTGCTCGCTTAGTGGATATGACCGAAATACCCCCGACAGCAACAAAATACAATTCCAACCGACAACTATGTATAGCAAACAGCTCAATTGACAGCAATGACTAGGCCAGACAGCGTCAAACAACAACAATGCGAGTACGAGTACAAGAACAACAGCAAACTATGCAAATAAAAGCTAACGGCAGCGAGCAAGCCAATGCACTTAACCAACAACGGTGGCACACTTAACCAAGAAGAGTATATGGCCCCTTGCAGCATGCAACGTCTGGTGGCATTGGCAACATGCAGACATTCTGTATATATATAAATACATATATATGTATGTAGTTTGTGTATCAACTATAACATAAATACAAACATAGAATTATCGAAAACCACCGCTGTGTAGTTCAGCATGTTACGAGGAATGTTGTGAATTTGTGTGTAAATGTCTGTAGAATTCGTATGTTTACTCGCAAGCACTACACTCCCCAAAGTGGTTTACGCTATTTGTTTCACACAGCTAAATTCTCGCCAACAGGATAATGTTGATGCCATAACCGCCGCGCCGCATCATCCTCAGAATCTCATCACAAGTGTCGACGAGTGCGTTTTAGTAGGTCAGCTGTGGCACGTTGCTGTTGCTCCACCTTCCCAGCATCTACATATACATATACATACACATAACTAGAGTAAATAGTCGCTAATAATAATAAATAGTAAACACTGAGGTGAACATAACCCTGAAATGTTTATGTCAAGGTAACTGGACTTAAATGACAGCTCCTAATGACTAATAGCAGAAAAAATTGAACGACGACTGAGAAAGGTTCGATTCTACATAGATAGAGCCAGATAAAGAGGGTGTCTCTTGTTGCAACAGCATAATCGCAGTAACCGGTGAATCCACTTTACAACGCCCCTGCCAGATAAAACTTTTGCTTCGCATTGCGTGACAGATTTTTTTTTTTTTTGACAGCAAAGATGAAATGTACGAAAATGCGTGTGAAGCTTGTCACATAGCTAGTTTTAGTTGCAGTACACAAAGCGACAAGATGACCAAGTCGCCATGTTTTTGCGCTCACTTCAAGGATACCTTGTAGTACCCGGTATCTCTTCTTTTTACATTTAAGTATCGATAAATTAGTAAGAATGCATAATGTCATTATGCCAAGAGTTTCCGGTGAGCAAATATCTTTTTTGGCATAAATATCAGTTGCGAGGTTTTGCAGAACACCGATACGCGGTTTTTTACTTTAAACGACCTCAAAATTCGATTATCTTCAACTTTGTAGTACTTACTATAATTGGTATAAAATCATAAAATAACGATACAAATAAACGATATAATCTAACATATCTCGTTACTGTGAACATTCGCGAATGCACAAATCGATAAAATCTGAATTTTGTAATTTCACATCTGCTTATTATGCAGCAAAGATGTTGCTTAGCTCTGAGGGGTTTCGTCTGTTCTCGAGCGTTTTTTTTTTTTTTTGTTCATTCAATTGTTAGTAATGCACCATTGGAACCGAATTTTAAGAGCCATTGAAAAAGTTTGAGCAATAAGAAAATAAGCGACCTTGCAAATAAAAGATTTGCGAAAAACGCTTATGTACATACATACATAGATATATATGTAGGCACATAAAGTCACAGCAGCTGACATTTAATTATGCAAAACACTTAAGGAAATTCATAAGATGTCAAGCAGAAATGATTGAAAGTTTGAACAAACAGCTGGAAGCGTACGAGTTCGAAGTATGAAGTACTAGCGACGACTCTGTGCTAGTAGATGCATACATACGTTTCTTTTGGAAATTTTTAATTTTTTTTTTTTGCAAAACTTGTAAATCTCTAAAAAAAAATAATGGAAATTTATGGCGTTATTTTAATTTTATTTCTATGCTTCCGACGGTTTCCAAACTTTTCGCAGGAATGCTCCTAGTGAACACGGCCTTAAGTGCCGATACTTTCGAGTGTTTCAAACTCGTATGTAAGCATGTATGTATGTACATATGTACATACATATGTAGTCTAACGGAATACCCCCATTGAAAACTAGCTTAGGTGTCTTTGAAGTAAATAAAACCCCTCTTTGAAGTTGGCATGACAACTTTTTCCTAATGCGAAAATTCCTATCGCATAATTTTACGTTAATTATCCGTGAAAAGAATAATTTTGCCGCGGACATTTAAAAAAAAATATCGCGTGCTCTGGCAACTTCCGTGGAAATCGGCGTAAATTATCCGTTGTTTGGTGCTCGAGACTACGATTTCCACCATAGAGCACAATTTTGCTTTCATCCGTCCAAAAGTTGTTCCTCCATTGGACGCGAGCGCGATCTCACCCTTACTCGTCAGACGTCTTATTCGACAAAGCCAAAAAGACCATTTAAGCCGGCAACTTTACTTAAAAAAGATCTTAATTGTAGAGACAGTTCGCTCCCGGCTAGAACGGTTATTTGTGGTGCTCTCCCACCAGGGTATAAAGTTTTCAGAAGATCATTTGTACTGTCCGGTGGGGAACGTGTTTCTGATTTTGGAAAAAATTACAATTTGTTGCATAATCGTATAATTTATATACAATCAGCGATAATTTATATACAAGCTTAAAAGGCTAAACTTTGTAGCATGAACGAAATACACAAGATCACGTAAGAACAAGAAATTGAAAAAAGTCGATTTTTTTTAGCGGGTTCTACGCCATCTTGTTTCACTGGAAAACGAGCGAAAAGTAAACAAAGCAAATAAAACAACGAAAACCAAAATTAGCCAAAATTATTTTCAGCCACTTTAAGTGCACAATTTAGGTAAAATGGCCACATTGCTTTCCATTTCAAAATAAGGAGCAATTGTGGCAGAAAGCCCAGAAAGTATGGGGTGCTACTCCATTGGAGACCTGTCAAAAAATAATATCAGCCATACCTAATGGAATGGAAATGGAACTTACATAAAACCATAGAGGATATACTGGTTATTAAAAAACCACGGAGTAAGTAAAGGACAAACGGTACTTTTTGTTTTTATTTCGAGAAAAAAGTGTTTTGCACCTATTATTTTGACTAATGATATCTTTTTATCATAACTAAACTTTCGTTTAAAAATATAAAACGACATGATTTCCACATACACATGTATTTTGGTTTAATAAAGTAAAATCTTAATACATATAAACAAAGAAACCATTTTTTTTTTTTAATTACAAATGATTTAAAGTTATTAAACGAAAACAGTGTGTACACCTACCACATTTGTCCATAAGTGTATGCATTTATATGTGAAGTGGACACACACACATATGCATATGTAGCCGCACCTCGACTGCCCTCACAAAGCCACCCCACCCCACCCCACAAGCCAGCTGTTTTTACATTGCAAGTGAAACGAGAACAGAGACTCACTGAAATGGTGGCCTTGAACTTCATTTAATGCTTTCGCGTATAAACTAAAAAATAGAACATAAAAACATAATAATAAATGTGAAGAAACCACCAAACAACCGAGGAGGCAATGAACCGACTGCTGACTTGACTAACAAACTAACCAACCAGCAACCTAAAATATGGAAATATACAAACGACCGTGCATATGTACATATGTATGTTAATATGTAATAGCAAAAGTGAGAGTACATTCGTGCACATATACATACATATATATTTATGTAAATAGATGGGGTAGTGACGTCGCAGACGGATATCAATGGCACTGTGAATGGAATCAAGTAGGAGATGGAGTGGCATTAATGTTGAAGTTGGTGCGGACGCAGTCGTCGGCGCCTTCAATGCGGCATTCATTACTAACTGACACTGACAAACCAATATCTACATACATACGTACATACTTGACATTAAAACAAAAAAAAAAAACAAAAAACATGGAACAAGTTAAAGTTGCTGGTTTTGGTGAAATGGCGAGGTAAAGAAAAATACTAGCTAGTGGGGGGAATAAAGGGAGAGCGGAGTCAATGCATGCGTCGACGAAAGAAAACTTTATAGTTACACACATATTTACGTTAAACCAAATACACACGAAACAGCAAATTAGGTTATTCAAATTTCTTAAAAAGTTATTGCAAACAAAGTGTCTTTCTTTTATGTTAATTTGGCTTGGTTTGCATTGCGGAAATGCCATATGCGAAAGAAGTGCCGCGCGAAATCCATGCGAAATCCATGCGATTTCTGCTTTTCAGTTCAACGCCTTGGTGGAGCGTGTTTTTGTTTTCTTTTTATTGTTGCTGCATTGCCGTTCTCTTGCAATTCAAGCTGTCAGTCCATACTGCGTTTTACTTCTACTTTTCTATATTTTTTTTATGTTTGCTGTTCTCTCCTTTTGCTTCACTTTTTTAACATGCTTATGTTCCGTGGTCTTCTCCCGCCCGACCGACGACCATTCATGCAAGCAAGCGCCTCTGCTTTTGCCTACCTTTTCTGGCATAGGACCCAAACCATGCGCTAAGACCTCATCATCGTCATCATCATCATCGTCGTCATCACCATCTGTAGAACACATTGACGCGGCCAATATTGACAACAACAATAACAGCAAAATAGCAACAATAAAGGCGCGTGGGCACTGTTGCTTCATTCATTGATACCGAGTTTTTTCATAGATATTTTCGTTTATTTATTTATTTTTTTTTTACTCAGCCACTCTGTTTTTATTTACATTTTCTTTGATATTTTATTATGTATTTATCATGTTTTCGGTACGTAATACCGGCTTGCGCACAGACTACGAACCTCTAAAAATGCCAACTTTCATATCACATCTACCTCACCGGCTGCACCGGCAGTCTGTCAAAGTGCGCTTTTATGTGTTTGTATGTTTGTACAAATACACGTGCGAGTAGGTGTCTATATGTATGTAAATACATAAGTATGTCAACGTTGGGTGATTCGCTGCCGAAGCCTGCTGATTGTTTTTAAGCACAATCATATGTGAATATGTACATACGTACGTACATATGTATTTAGCTATGCATGGATTAGTATTTTATTGTTTATACCTTTGACTATGCACGCTGCTCAAAGTCCATTGACTTATTTGTAAAAATTCTATATAAACTTGGTTATACATTGTTCATACATACATATGTACAAATGTATGTATCTCGCGTGTTTTTGTTGTGACGTTTTGTTGTACGTAATAGCGATCGCTGCCACCACCATCGTCGAAGCGCCATTGCTTCAATGAATTTCAAATTCATGGCATTAAATTAGTAAGATATTGTAGTGCTATGTAAATACATACATACATATGTATGTGTTTATGTGTATACATAAGTAAAATAAATTCTAATTTGCTTTGTTTCAATATATGTACATACATACATACATACACCTACGTGCAACTAATTAGCACCGAAATTAAAAATGATATCAAAATTTCCAAATTTTAATCAGAATTTGAAGAAAAGTTTCGAGTACGCAGTTTTTTAGCCCATTCACAATTATTGTCTAATAAGGCAAGTTTCAAGTCGCTAAAAATTACCGTTAATTAGAATTTTTTTTATGGAGGGTGTTACGCATTTTCTTCCATATAACGCATGACCCCCTACAAAAAAAAAAAAAAGAAAAAAAAAAAACTAAAAACTCAACGGTAATTTTTAGCGCCTTGAAACTCGCACTTTATTACACCAAAATTTAATGGGCTACAAAACTGCATACACGAAGCTTTTCTAAATATTTTGAGAAAAAATTTGGAAATTTGGATGAAAATTTTTTGAAGTTTGATTCTTTTTTTTGTGCCAACTTTGAAATTCTATTTATGTACGTGGTTTCTGTTATAGATTGAATTATATTTTATATGAAAATTATTAAAAATAAATCAATAAACATAAGTTGCAAACAATCATTTTGAATTTCGATGCTGATTAGTTGAACGCAGGTATACATAAAAACCTACATACATATTTCGTTAAATTTTTGTTGTTTTTCTTCTTCTTGTTCAAACAAATAACAAGTGGTCGGTCGGTTGGTGATATTTCCGTTGTGCTGAATGAACGCAAAATTCGATTTTATATTGCCATTCTATTTTTAGCTCTCATTCACTTTATTTAATTAATTAAATGGCAAAATGTTAATTTTCTTGAAATAAATATTTGTTTGTGTCATTGAACGAGTGAATGAATCAGCAAAAATTAAATTTGATAAGGTTATTTAAATGCAATCGCGCAACCTGTCAACTAAACTATGCATAGTTATTCTTCAAAGGAAAAAAGGATTTTTTTTTTTCAAAATAAATAAAAATTAATATATATTATTTTTTTGCATATGTTCGCCTTGTTGATTATTGAAAACCTGTGCCATTTCCTTATAATATTTCCTTTAACAACACTAGCCAGCATTTGTAATTTATAACTAGTTTTCCCAAAAATTAAGGATTAAAAAAAACTCTTAAAATCGGTGGTTAACTGCCTGGCCTTTGAAAAAATATCAGATTTCGTTTAAAGGGCCGTGTAAGAAATAGAGAACAATAGGCGGGCGTCATTTATTTAGTAAAAATTAATAAAGAACAGAGTGGTAAAATAAAAGTGTGTCTAAAATAAAGGACGGATGGTCACCGTAACAATGCTTGAGGACTATTTACATGACGAAATAAATGCATTGGTACATACATATGTATGTATGTACAAGCATATGGTCACCAGAAATGTAAAAAGCCTCTAAATAACAAAAAATCTAAAATTCACTTTTAAATTGATATGATGCATTTCATCGAATTACCATATCGTTTTGTTCAACAAAAAAAAAACAATATTATTAGTTACGACTTTTTACATTTCAGATGACGATATGTAAATTTGTCTTATTCACACACACACACTTCGTTATAAACTGAATCAGAAAAACAATTGTCTTATCTTCAAACACGTTTCACCGGCGGTTTTTCCTAATTACGTGCCGTTCACACTCGCATGCCGCCGCTGCCGCCTTCGAATACACTTGGCAATTGTGTTTCCCCTCCCGCAGCAATTTCAACTCAACTAACTAACTACATATCTACTCGCGTTACAAGCATGCAGGCGCTGTTATCTTAATAGTTATTCACCTTTATTTTATTACCCATTTACTAACATACTTTTGTTCCATTGCCACCTCTCACACACTCGCTTTTATTATTGTTTACATTTTTTTTTTATACATTTTATACATTCAATAGTTATTTGCAAAGGCTTCTAAAATATTCTGCTTTGCCCTGCTTTGCTGCGTGTGCGCCGCCTAGCATTTGTATCACAGAAATTCTTACACATATGAGGATTTTCCCCTCTTTTCTTTTAACTTAACAATGACTGCTTCCTTTTGTACCCCGTCAGCTGGCATTTCCTTTTCTACACATTTCATCTGCCACTCTGGTACTCAATTAGTTGTTTCCGCTTCAACAGGCTTTACACGCTTGCTTACTTTTTTCATTATTCGCATTTTTTTTTATTTTTTTGTTTTGTTATTCTACGTTAGTGTTTTTCTTCGGTAGGTTTCACTTTAAAAGTTTACCCTCTTTTTGATTGCATTCGCGTGTTTTGTAACCATTCATGGAAATACCTAAGCGTCGTGACCTTAGTGTGTTAGGTTGCACAATATTTCAAGCAGCACTTCCCTTACATCCACGTGTTTGCGCATTTCTATCAATTCTATCTTAGCAGTAGGCAATTAAGAAATGAAATTGCCACAAGCCCGATTTTTTTAGTTAAACTCTAGTTTCTGAATTCTCTCCGTTTCAGAGTTTTCTAATGTAAAAGTAGTGAGATTAATTAGGCACAAAAAAAACTTGCACACAACGTAACATATCCTTAATAGGTTCATTCCTTATCTTCAAAAAATGCCAGAGCGTAAGCAAAATGCGCTCACTAAAAGAGAATAACAGGAAAAAGTAAAGGAACGCAAGAAACCAAATTTTTAGTCCAAAGAATGGCAACAACAAAACTAACGTCAAATAAGAATAGAAATGTATGTACAAAACACATACACAATAAACACTTACTATATCAATTATTTTTTACCTCCTTCGAATTTCAATTCACCTTTTTTACTTTTTGGATTATTCTCACATTTTGCGTATTCTTTAATTTCCGTTAATTTAAATTCAGTTGAGTTTGACACTTTTCAGGATTTTGCTAGAAAAAATTCTTCTGACTAAATCTGACTACTTCGGACTAATGAGAGTCACTCTCACTGATTGTTGCTCTCTCATTTTTGCTGTCATTTTCGAGTTAAGGAACGCTTTTTGGACTAACCCTGGGATTCAGTAATTCAGTATCATCTCAAGTCACTAAATTTGAGATTATCAATTAGTGACTATTTTTTGTGACTTGAGACGATTTGAGTATTCAGAAGGAGAGAGTTGCAAAAAGTTCACCAAAAATGTGTGGTGAAAGCAAAGACAGACAATCAACTGATAGTGTTTAAGTATGCCTTTTGCCGGCGCCGCTCAAAGAGTCGCAATTGCCGAGTGGTCAAAGCATTAGGCTGGCAGCTGAGAGGGTCCGGGTTCAAGTCCTCCTCGGCCGTAGAGGATTTTTTATTTAGTATTTTTTTAATTTTTTTATTAGTTTTATTTTTATTAAATCTTTAGATTTTAATGTTTTAAAAACAAAAAAATATATATTTTTTTCAATACATTTGTATGATATAAGCATTTTGGTTTATTTCCTAATAAAATTCTTGTTGAACAAATTTCCTCGCTTCATTTTCGCGTTTTTTTTTTAACAAAATGGAAAGAAATAAGCTTTTGCTCCATATTTCTATTTTTGTGACCGCCTCTTAGCCAGCTGACAAATTAGTGACTTATTTTTGAGACTAGAGACGTGAGACAGCGTACTGAATACCAAATAGTCTCAAAATCCAAGTTCACCACCAAAAGTCACTATTAGTGACTAGAGACCGCTTACTGAATGTCAGGGTAAATCTGACTACCTCGGACTTTTTCTGACTATTTCTGGGAGATAAGGAACGTTCCTAATATTTCATGTCACAAATTTTTCTCATCCACTCTGCTATCATGAAAACAAAACCAAGTGGACAGCAAAGCAAAACAAAATTTGCACAGCACAGCAGCCGTGGTAAAACCAATGAAATTATTGCCAACATGCTGTAAAAATGACAATATATAGAAACAGACACATTTCCAAAAGCGTTCAATAAATAATGCACAAAGTCAAGGCGAATGCTGATTGAATAAAGTAGGTATGTAGATATCGAGTCATGGCGATGGGAGTTGGGAGTTAAACACGGCTAAAGTCGATTTGGCAGCATAGGCCAAATGCAGGATAAGTAAATGTAAAAAAATAAGCATAGAAGCCATCAAATGCGCTAGCAAATACGACAACAAAAAACTGATTGTGAATGCAAGCGAAAAATATAGGCAGACAACCACAAAAAAAAAAAAAAAAATGAGAAGAATCGAAAAAAAAACCATACCGATGAAACAAAATTGCTGTTCAGCTGCTTTTCTGGCGTGACAAAATACAAAAAAAAAAATGTTGCGACAAGCAGACAAAATAAATCAGCAAATGAATACAAAGTAAAAACCGAGCGAATACAGTACAAGTGAATCGCTTTAAAATCGAAGCGAAGGGAAGTGAAGGCAAAGCGACGGCGCTTGGCACGGCGAGATGCGCTGCTATTTGTTAACTTTTTTTTCATTTATTTGTTACTTAACTTTTTTTTTAACAAAATTTCACTCTTTGTGGACAGTGTCTGCCCATTCGCTACATTCGTGCGCAGCAGCCGGTGCTTGTAATTTTAATCTACTCTGCAGCACTGCAATAGCATACAATTTTTCGTTTTAAATCGAGACAACTGCCGCAGCAGCAGGAACGCAAAAACAAACAACAAAAAATAAAAAAATAAACAGAAAAATGTAAACACAATGTAAAAAATTGCTTTATTTTACGATTTTACAAGTTTTGCGCAATACGATGACAATGCAGTTGTAGTCAGCGAGCATGGAGGCGTTGTTTGTGGGGGTAGCATTTCTTCGTTGCATTGCAGCTAACTGCATCGACTTCTTGGCATTATGCTTGCTTGTTTCCATGTTTACTTCCTTCCTTTTGCGGCATTTTATTCTTATTCAGTTGGTGTGTGCAATCTTTAGGTTTTTTTTTTATTGCAATGTGGATTTTTCTGGGTCACAGCAGAAAACGCATACATATATGTAAGTATTTTGTGTGCAGGCTGTTTTTTTGTTAAATTGTCGATTCCGTACTTATACGCAACGCACAAATTCAGCAAAAGTGTTTTAACTCAAAATTTGACATTTCTGAGGTATTATATAAAACTCGTCATGAATGCCAAAGATGCCAAGTGACAAATTGTAAAGTTTATGGTAGCAAAAAAACTGTTTACGTTTAATTATCTACACACACACATAAAAGTTGTTTTAGGGTTGTTCTAAAATGTCCTATTAGTTTATGATATGACGTTGCATTTTGTAATTTGCAGATGTAATCTTAGAGAAACGAACGGAATATTTTACAAATGCTAAAGCAATATTTTGCATACATTTACTTATTACATCTAAGGGACACTTTCTCAATTAGCTGTTAAAATTTATCACCACCCCTTTAAACGGCCCTTATTGTACTAATTAGTTATTTTTGAGTAAAATGAATTTGAAAATTCGAAAAAGTAAGGAATCAATAAAATTCAATTTACCTTTTCAAACAAGTGGCTACCCATTTAAAGTTATTTTCAAAATGAAACATTCTAAAACTACTTTAGTACCAATATGGATAGATAGTGAACATTATCGCATAAAAAAATAGTCAGTAGAGTATATCTTCGTCATTCTATTGGCACGCAATCAAAAAAAAAAAACTTGTTTGTGTGTTTCTGACCAATAGAAAATTTTTAGTTATTGCACTTTTGAAGAACATCAACGGCATCAATAGATGAGGACTGCAATGCATTTGATGGCATGCAATTGTGGCATATTTCAAAAGTATTGCAATAAATTATATTTTGCAAGAATTTAATTAACTGAATTAAATTTAAAAAAAAAAAACGAAATTAAATCAATTGAAAAATGTTAATATCTCCCTAAAATGCTTACTTTCAAGTTATCTCTATCCATTTTAAATGCCTTTCTATTACGAGATACGAAAAAATTAGTTGAAATTAAAACCTTGTAATACTCGTATTTCACAAATTTCACAATCTTTTTTAAGTACTTTCCACGATAGAATTAAAAAAAAAACCCACAACTACATTTGCGATGGATCAGATGTTATATCAGCGATTTCAGCTGACGTGCATATGTATGTATATTGGTATTTTTGGCTCCTCTTTTAAGTAATTTAAAAATGTGAATTCTTTGCCAGCAGTTTATTTTTCTGCCTTCGGTATAAACAGTAAACAAAAAAAAAATTGATTTACATACAAACATACATACATACAAACATACATACATTGTATAGAATTGGCTTATCTGCGTTAGTCAATGAACATTCAGCAACGTTTCTGCAGAAATCTAACAAAAGTCGTTTTTCACTCAACAAATATCAGCACACGCCAGCCAGCCTCTCACGCACCACATTCACCCACCGCCGACGCAAGACCCCAAGTATAGTTAGTGATGCTGTGATTGCTGTGTTATTTTCTCAACTAGATATTTATTATTGTTATTGTTTTTTTTTATCTTGTTTTCTTCGCCTTTGCCTTTTCTTCAATTGCTCCGCTCTACTACATACATATTTTCCTATTTTTAAAACATTGATTGTTTCTATTTTTGTCCACCTGCTGTACAAGTTATCTTCATTTTGCCTTTCACTTGCATTCAGTTCTATTACCCACCATGCAAAACATGACGAATAGGCAACAATCGCCAACGGCAACAAATTGGCGACGCGACGATTTATGGCCGTAGTGAGAAATCGGCAACATAATTTCTTTTATGTCATTTTAGAAATATAGTTTCAAAAATTCCCAAACTGATAAACTTCGCGTCAACAGGATTCGATTCTTCAAAAACATCTAATGAATGCCCAAGATAGGGTTGAAAAAATAGGAAGCCCCCTAGCGACTAAAATAATTAATTTCGTTTACAAATTATAAGTTTGTATTCAAAAACAAATAAAATATTAAAAAAAAAAGAATAAAATTGTTGCAAGAAATTATTATTCAAATATCGTCTGTAGCAATAATAAAACGACTCATTCAGGTAATAAGAAAACGAGTCGCCCAGGCGAGTTGCCTTCGGCGGACGTTTTAGAGCGACCGGTAATAAGAAATCGATACGATGGCGATATTGCCGTGGGCGACAAGTTTTCTTATTGCCGGCAACAAAAATTGTCTGCTGGGTAGTAATACATCCTTATATACGATACAGTCAACAACAGAAGTATTTTGCATTGATTTTTTTACGATTTACACAATGTTTCTCGATTTTTTTTTTATAAAATAGCTCATTCTAAACCATGTAAATCGCAAACTATTTCGGGCCCGTTTCCAATTTATCTTTGGGTTATTTTCTATGAGCTCTTCAGGTCGGTTATTTAAAAAAGCAAAATCAAGTTTCCTTTTTTCCTCCAACGCGTTTCGGCGTTATTTTTCGCCTTCTTCAGGGGGACTGTTTTTTTTTTATTAGAAAATTTTTTATTAAAATTTCAAAAACTCCCGAGTAAGCAGTTTTACGTTATAGCCGATTAAGTTTTAGTTGATTTTTGCTACTTTTTTTCTGATGATGTTGAGCATTTCCTTTCATATAACAAATTTTTTTGTATGGAAGAAAATGCACAACACGGTCAGCGGAAAAAAAAACAAAAATCAAAAGGATTTTTTAACAACTACAAACTTACACTTTGTTATACTAAAATTGTGCTGCTACTACGTTTTTTTTTTTTTAATTCGAATTCAAAGTTAGAAATTTTAATGAAAAGTAAGAAATTTGGATTTGAATGGTTTTTGAGGTTGAAATATCGTAAAACAAAACAATGCCGAATACTTCTGTGAGTGGCATACATATATATGTATATGTATAAAATAATCATACGAACGTATGTATTTCTTATAGTTTTTTCACTTCAAAAAAGGTGGAGGTCATCAATTCGTCGGAATATTTTTTATGGATATTACCGATTTCTATAATTCTGTTAAGGAAAGTTGGTACCTCAGAGGTGGTCCGGTCCCATAACAATTTGGCTTAGATCCGATCATTGGATCATGATCAAATTAACGGTACTTTTAAATTAACATATGAGTATTAAAGTCGGTTTTGTTTTTTTTGCGTAAAAATTGCTTGTTTTTTATTTTATGGAGCAGCTGTTTGAAGTGTTTTTTATTTTCGTAATGGGTCGTATGCATAAAACCCAAGCAAATACTTTTTTTTTTAATTTCAGGCCTTTTACTCAATTTGTTTAAATAAATTTACGTGAAAGGTGTGAACGTTCAAGAAAAAGCAATTGAAATTGGAAGTTTTTCAACAAAGTTTTCAGTAAACTAACAAGGGCGTTTAGACAATGGGCGGCGAGTAGTAGAAGACAAATCCAGTTGTTGTTGACATTCAGGCATTAGTCCCCTTTCAGACACGTCAAGTCTTGAAGGCAATTTTTTCGCATTCTCTTTTGTGTTTTCTATTTGCTTTCAGACGCGTCAACTTTTATTGAATTCTAATTCTTGGTTCTTTAAATGGGAAACAATGAAATGATCCAAAGAGACAAGAAAACTTGAAATGAATTGACGGTACGGAGGTAGTATCTGTACTCTTCCCCACTTTTCTCACCTCCTTCGCCATGGAGCGAGCAGACTTGATTGCGCGCACCGCACCGCCCACACACGCAAACGTTTTAGTTCTTCTTTCCAATTCAAGAGATGCACACAAACCTGGCATTATTTTGCTGATTTAAAAAAATAAAATAAAAATAAAAATGAAGCAAAAAATAAAAAATAAAAATAAAATAAAAAATAATAATTAAAATATATTTATCGCAAACTTATTGTTATAGCTGAAAATCGCGTAAATGCTGTCAGCGAAAACGTCACGAGCATGTTAGCATTTAATTAAAAACGAATAACTAATAAAACTGAAGCCTTCATAATTACAAAGAAGCGAGTAAAAGAAAAACGTGATAATTTAAAGTAATCGAAAGAAATGTGGCGAGCGAGAGACATTTCAAAAATTGAGACTACTTGTACATACATACATACCTACTACTGGTAATAAAAATCCGCACCCGACCACCTCGCACAATCCAAACCCCCACCAATTTACAATATTAAAGCGCAGCGGCAGCAACTACCGACGAGTACCTATTAATAGCAATAACGCCGGTATAGCAAATCAAAAACAAAAACTACACGGAAAAAGTAAACAAATATCTCGAAAGCAAGAAAAACTTTATGTGCGTTCATCACCTTGTTTTTTTTTTTTTTTGATGCAACTTTGTATTCACCCCATCAAATTTATTTGTGTAATGTCGACCGTGCTAGTTAAATTTTATTATGTGCAACAATGTTTTTCCAATTTTTTGGCTTGTGCCATAACACAGCTGTTTGGGAGGAGAGGCCTGCCTTTGCAAGTGACATAGCGCGCTGGAGATGTTGTACATTTTTTAATTATTATTTTTTGTATAAAATGTGTTATGTAAATACATATATATATATATTCTTTTTGAAAGTTGATTATATGCAAGTGTGTATGATCACTCATTTCCTTTGGATTTATGTACATAAATAGTATGCATGTATGTGAATGAGTTTGAAAGAAAACAAAAAAAAAGACAATAACAGACACAGAAACGAAGACAATTATTACTCGAACCCTCAATGATGTATTATCATCATAATAAAAAGTATGCCACGCGACCGGCTGTCTGGTCTTGGCTTTTTTTTTTTTTTTTTTGTTACGTTCGGTGCCCAGTGGTTGATGCAGACAAAGCCGCGAAGCCAAAACAGCACAAAAGAGCAAAGTCGCATTTTTTTTAGATACCAGTTCAATACATATGTATATACAGTGCCGGACAAAAGTATTGGCACAGAGTATTTATCGCAATGCATGCAAAATTGTTTATTCTAATTTATTTTCGCCAATTTTTTATAAAAATATCGTTCATACTAAAATAAAAACCATAAAAATAAAATCTCTAAACTTTGGGCAAAACTCAAGAAAATTCAAAAAATTTGCGTTCTAATTTGCAACTTTTTATTTAGTTTTTTTTTTCTTTTTAATCCTAAGTAGTGCAAGTGCAAGTTTGAAGTTGCTAAAAAACGCGTGCTAAAGTCTACAAAGCTCTCTAAACCAACCTAAAACCACCTCATGCAAAATTGCCTTCTTAAAGAATCGTGTTTGCTGCGTTTTACGCCTGTATAAAAGCGAATTAATGACTTCATGTTTTCGGAACTACTTCTGAGTGGAAAAAGAACCGTGCTATAAGTACATTTTGGAAACCAACAAAAGTCCGACCGGGTGGCCGACTACATACATATGTATGTTTTTATGTACATCTAAACAGAGTCGGTGAATTATGGTGTGGCAATGTGTTGGCAAGTGGTTTAAGTGCGCTTTTACACAATTTAGAATTTCCGTTTGCTTCTCACCTTTGCAGGTCTGTATAGTTCTACGCTTATTTAATTTTAAATACTACGTGTAGTATAAGCCTTAGAGCTGTAGTAACAAATAATTTGCCTCTACTTTTTACGCTTTGTCAGTAGTTTATTGACCTTCTAAGTAGCTATGTAGACATGTAATAACGACGAAAACTGCAAAGACGGTGTCAAACTGAGTTGTCATTATGGGTTTTGTTAAAAAAAAAAAAAAAACAATAATAATAATTACTTATGAATCTGTAAAAGTGTCAATTGGTAGGGAACCAGTAGTTGTGTTTTTTTTTTTTGCACGCTATCTAGTAAAAACCAGAAATTTGTTTACTGGAATTTCACTGGTTAACGCTTTCGTTCACCAAAACTTGCAAGAGACTAGCAATAATGAAAGCTGACCTTGAAAGTATGTATTAGTAACTATGTATGTATGTGCCAGTAACAAAACAGCTGATGCATTGTTTTTGTGGCTTTTATAGTTTATAAAATAAGCATATTTGAAATTGCCGCATTTCGACTAGGCACAAATTTTAATGACAAATTTGGCAATTAAAAAATACCTCTGCCATCACGTCAAGAAAAATTTGCATTAAATTAGTTTCCACATTCTTTGAATGGCACACATTTTTCGCTATTTCCATGTCTAGTGGAAATTAGGCATAAGATGTATTTTTGGAACGAATTTCCGTAATCCCTTATCAAATTTGACTATTGACTAACTAACCTCAAAATACATATGTAAGCTGTGTATATCCTAGGTGAAAAAAGCATTAAAACTAAAATTTGAATTACAACAACGTAAACTCGAAAACCAAAACTTAGCGAAATTCTTGAAGATTTCTCCTCCATATTACCAATGCCAACTTTAATTTCAAAGAAAACAATAGAAAATGTGCCAGCAGCTGGTTCCAATGAAACGTTCACGCGCGGAGACTTGCTTTTTTATCAACAGAAACTAACAAATGTCCGCCAAATCAGTAGATATATTTGTCTGTCTGTGCGCGTAGTAACCAAACACAATGCCAGTCTAACGAGAAACAACAAGTGTAGCAAAGCATTCATCGTCGTCATACAAACAAGGAGTCGTCACACAGTCAGCCGGTGGTGAGCCAGCACGCTATCCAGCCAAAACAAACTGTTATCCACCTCCTCAACCGCTTGCCAAATGGCATGGCATATATTTTTACCTTCTTTGTATCCCTTTAAGTCGTGCCTGAAATTGAACTGATGCGCTTGGGATGTCGGTAAACTTCATGGCCTGGTTACTGCTAACTGACACACTCAACTTAACCTGAACCTTAAAGATTTTATGTATGTATGTATGTATTTCACATTTTGTGTTGTGATCTTTAGATGCGATGGTCCTCGTGTTCTTATTGTTGTTGTTGGTTAAAAGATGCTGCTGCGCCGGTTGATGCTTTTTTTTATTATATTTCATTCATGAAAACGACAAACATTTATTGACACACTTTTGTGCATATGTACATATCTATGTATGTATGTATGTACATAGATATTTACGGTGGCAAAGAGCTGTGCATACAGAGTATGACACAACAACAAAAACAACACCACTTTTAGTAGCACATAGCAAGTGCCTACGTCTACAACAAACATACATATGTACAAATGCATGTACCTACTACATACATACATACATACGTAGCTACATTCTCATTCATACATAATTACGTAGACAAGATTGTGCTATATCAGACAGTCTGTATGTTGGTTGATTTGTAGGCAAGGTGACGCGTCGACCGTGCAGAGCAACATGGCACGCGTTTGTGCATACGCTTCTGTTGGTAATTGTATTTGAACGATTATGTCCGTCCCAACTAGTACCCACGTAATACAAATTTTCATACTGTATGAAAAGTACATACATATGTATGTATGTATGTGCATCGGTTGTTTTTGTTCCTTTTGATTTCTGTCCGTATTATAAATACTTTTTTCTGCTCTTTTTTTTTTTTGATTGTGATTATTTTTTCATGCCCGTTGTTGTTGTTGTAGCTGCCGTGTTGCCCTTGCTGATGATTTAAGGCGGCAAATTTTACTCGAACGAATGAGTGAATGTATGAATGAATGAAACGCGAGGGTATGAACTCGGCGTACTTTGTACGTTTGTAAGTATGTATGTATGTGCATGACTGTTTATACATTCAATTTGCTTCTTTGGCATGAGTAAGCGATTGGGATACCCCAACTAGAAACACCATCAGCCGGTTAGCTAAGTACATTTTACATACATACATACATATGTATGTATGCACATATATGCAGTTGTTTGTTGGTGTGTGAAGATATTTCTATATTTGCCGGCGACTTTCCGGCATTGATAAGCCAGAGATTGTTTACTTTTGGTATTTGGTATTATTGCTCCACCTTCAGAGTCAGATTTTTCTTTGCATTCTAGTTGCAATGTTTATCTAAACAAAACATACAAATGCACAATTACTAAAGGTGGCATAATGACACTCTTTACGCACGAACTTCACCAGCTCACTAATTAAATAATGTTAAATGTAAAAGACATATTTTTACAGCACTTCGTATCCCACCAGCAAACGAAGTATGAAATTTATTATTTGTAAGCTTTTCTGCTGGCCAAATAATTCCTCCAATCATCAAATTGGGAGGTAAGGGAGTAAATTTAGATAACAAAAAAAATCAATGCCAATGTCGAAGTACATAATGCTAAAATACTCACTGTCAGCTGTATGTGTGCAAGTAAATGATAATTATGGTTAAAAGAAACTAAATTGCCCAAATAAACAAAATGAAATTGACAAGTCAGCGAGTAATTGTTTTGAATGTCAAATATAAAAAGCTTCTCTTTCCACTTACCGGTGGTGGTGTTCGATAGGCCTGTGCGGGCCCCAATTGTGGACTGTATGGACGCGGTGGTGGTGCCCAGCCTTGTTGCGTTCCATATGGTTGATGTGGTGGCGGTGGCGGGCCGTGTGGAGCCTGTGGTCCGCCCTGTTGTTGCTGTTGTGGAATTTGTTGTTGCTGTTGTTGTGGATCATAGCTATTTGCGTAACGATGTTGTGGTGGTGGCTGTGGATGCGACGATTGTAGCAACGAATTCAATGTGGGTGTAGGACCTTGTGGTGGCTGCCCTGGAATATATCGTTGTTGTGGTGGTCGACTTGGTGAGGCTATACCGCCTCCAGGTCCCGTCGGTGGTCCCGGTTGCTGTTGCGGCTTACCACCGGGTGGTGGCTGCTGCATGGGAGAATGCCCATAGCGATAGGGATCAATGTTTGGATCTGGATGATGATAACGTCCATAAACGGGATGATGTCCACCCGGTGGCGGTCCACCCAAGGGACTTTGTCCATATTCATCTTTTTGTGGATGTTCTCCGGGATTCTGTGGGCCACCAGGGCCACCAGGACCACCCTGTTGATGGGGCAAATGTTGTTGTGGATGCGGTTGTTGGTGTAGATGATAATGTGATATTGCCGCTGCTGGGTCACCGCCTGGCGGTCCATATGTATGTGGAACTGTTTGTTGTTGTGGATCACTGCCGTTATTTGATGCTGGTGGACCACCAACTGGCGGTCCACTGCCTATTGTTGAGTTGGGTGTCGCTGGACCACCGGGAACTACGGAGCCTGGACCAACATTACCACCACTACCAGGTCCGCCAGAGCCGGCTGTACCGCCGGGTCCGCTCGGTGGTCCTGCACCGGCTCCTCCAGCTGCACCACCCTGCCCAGAGGGTGATTTTATTTTCTCATTCATTACTTGTTTCGACTCAATCCAAGTGTAATCTTCTGTTCGCAGTTGCTGTTGTAAGGGGCTTGTGGTTTCCTTCAACGGCCGCTGCAACTGCGCTGATGTGTTATCTAAAATAATGAAATTAAAGAAAAAAATTAAAAAGATTGAATTTGATTGAATTTTTGTTTTAAATGTGTTTTGCCAATAGTATTAAAAATAAAAATTAATAATTTTACTTAAATGTTCGTAAACTATACTATACTAAAAGGAAACAACAATTAGCGCAGAATAAATATTAATAAGTATATAGATCCCGCTTAACTTCAATAGGTACACATATTTTCCTCAAGAAGGAAAGTGGTGAAAATGAAGAAAACATCTTGACTACTTTGGATTTCATTCCAGTTTTTATCAAACTCGACGAAAATTGTGCTTATCGATTATTTTGATTCACTTGAATGGGGACAGTGGCTTTAACATAAGGAAAGGACTAGATGGAGCCAACAAAAGCATACCATTCATTTTAATTCTACTATATAACACTTTTAGTATTGGATACAACATCCTTAATTCCAATGTATGGAAGAAAGCCCTGCCCGGAAAGGAATCCTAGAGGCGGTTTGAAAATTCAAGGACATCTCGCTTTTTGCCACTTTATCCGCCGGGAAGAACAGTTGCCAATCATCCCATGGATTTTCTGACAAGTAAACCTGCAAAATACCCAATTCCAAATATTTTCCATTAAGTTTAGGTCCTGTGAATAGGACGAACTCTGCAAAAAATACGACTTTGCTTCGTTATCCTCATTTTTAGAGCTCCTGTAGTGCGAATCGGTGCGTAATTTTGCTAGCAAAGTAACCGTTTTCGACAGGAAATCTAAGATAGAACTTTGCACCAAGACGACCGGGAGCGACTCCTGCATGGAGGGTATATACAGGTCGTGATTTGCTTGACCTTTTCTTGGCGGTCCAAACAGGAATTTCGATAAACTGTTGTTGGGTAGCTCGTTTCCAATGGGCTGGTGATAATAATGAGGTTGACTTACGTTTGATAATTTTGGGATTACCGGTGTACGGTGGTCTAACTGCTGCCAAATGAATATACCAGAATTTATATCCACAGACTCTTTATTTCCACAGGCAACAACTTGGTTGGGGATTTGCCAGAAGGAATGTGGTAGAACAATGCCGATAAGTATATTCCCCAAGTATACTCACTCTGAGAATTGACTTTAACCAAACCAATGTCGTCAGCTTTAATAAATTGCTTGGTTAGGATTACTTCCGTTTTTGCGAGGGCTGATTCGGTCCGTGTCCAATTCCAAAAAGGAAAAATATTTTTCTAGCCTCGTGGTATGTGACCACCGATTCTTTTATCGTATGTGAGTGTGGGGATTTTCATAGTGGCCATGTCAATTCGTGTCCATACAGATATGATGGTTCGTGTCTTGAATAACTATTGGTTACGTACATTCATCTGGCAATCCCCCCCCATTTTGAAGTTTAGCTTTGACAGTTTTGTTATGTTTACATTTCTTATAATCGTTCTTATGTCTATTATTTGGGCAATAAAAATAATAGATCAGTCGTTACCATGCAGTGTTAAACAGATGGCTCCAAAATACCACAGGTATTGGGGCAGGTATTTACGGTCCCAGGATGAGGCTATCCGTGTACCAATGGACAAATACCAATGTATCTATCAAGCTCAGGTATACGCCATCAATCAGTGTGCAGAGATCAATTTACTTGGAGACTACCGCAACGAGAATCCTTTTCCTCAGCGATAGTCAGGTAGGTGAGTGCGTTGAGAACTTCAATACCCTTGCGGAACTCAACAAAATCAAAATATTGAGGGTTCCGAGCCCAAAGGTTATACAAGGGAATGAGATAGCGGACGGTTTAGCCAGAACAGCGGCGAATTCGTCCCCAATAAGTCCCGAGCCACTCCTGGCAATAGGTCCAAATTCAATCACGGAGAGGCTTAGAAAAGGAACAATAGATAGGAGGGAAGAGCACTCGCATAGTACAACAGGACTTCGACAAGCTAAAAGTTTACTGGGGGGTATAATAAAAAAAGATATAGACGTTTAATAAACCTCCCACAAATAAACTTCGGATAATTACAGGCATCCTCACTGGACATTGCAGATTAACAGGTCACTGCACTAGCTTTGAATCTGTCCGCCCAAGCTCTGTCGTTTCCACGATTCAGCTGAGAAGACATCATCTCACCTAAGCTTAATAAAATTATAGTTTAAAAAACTAAAACCTCCCTATTATATTTGCCATTCGTACTGTCATCAGGTATGTAACTTGAGAATAGAAATCGCTGCATCTTTTAGCCGCATCAATATTACATAGTTACATCCCGAGCTAATAAAAGGAAGGTAATAAAAAAGAGCTTTGCAAGGTGATGCCCAGCACCACTTTAAATTTAATAATTGGAAGATTTCTTTCTCGGGAGAACCGAATTCCCGGAGAACAAACACCCCGGGAGTATTCATAATTGGGCTGATAATATAATTTTTTTTTTACCATATCGTGTGGAAGGTTCTTACAGGTTTTCCTATATACATTCGTTTGCGGTATATAATCGTAAACGCGCTTAAATTTTTAAATTTCCACATATTTCGAGTGTCCGATTACCCGGGTTATTACTATGCTACAGGGTACCCAGGTAGCTGCTCAATACTCGGGTCAAATCAGCAGCCCTTGTACACTTGTATGTATTTATAGACGATATATTTACATATCGTCACTTCGGGTGAAAAAGTGCCAAGTCCATTTTTTGAAATTGTTCAGGAGAGACGAAAAATCGACGTACTTTCGTATTACATGCCATTCTACATCAAAAACTAAATTTTGGAAAAATGGACTTGGCACCTTTTCACCTTTAGATAGCGATATGTAAATAACATCTTGGGACAGTTACGCCTTTTTCAGTCAAGCTAAAAATTAACAGATATATGTATGTACATACCAAGAAAAAAAATGAACAAACTTGTACATATGTACATATGTACACATGTATGTATCTACTAAAAATTTTTGTTTTAAGAATTTTACTCACATTAGTCGATTTGGGAATATGTACTTGAAGTAAGTTCGAATATTATAGGTATTGATCTGGCGATTATTGTGGAAAACATTTTCATTACAAATTTCTTTCGCTGCTATTAGTTCGTCTATACATATTGGCTTATTTGTTCGGCAATGCAAGTGTATACATTCGTTTGTACTTCGAGTATGAATTAATTCCGAAATGATTTTTTAATTGCCAACACCCAAGTGCAAATGTGAATATGTCGATATTATCTTTTTTCAATCGCGTTTTTTTTTATGTTCATTTGTATGTAGTTTTATTTTAATTTTAAATGTATTTCTATGGTGTGGCCAGTAGAAGGAGCAAATCGGTGTTATAGGGCAAAATAGACAATAAAACCAAGAGAGAATCATCGGAATCAGCAGCCATTGACGATACCAGCTACACGACACAGAGGTTATTTTACAACAACGACAACAACGGGCCAGCGGCCAACAATATTCATGCAACAACAGCAATAAAAAGATGCATCATAAAATAGTAGTAGAAATTAAGTCAGAAACAAGATACGCGACTGAAACGAATGTACATAAAACGACACAACACCACCCGACCACGACCGT
>NW_023461153.1:17183-28514 GCF_013731165.1 Rhagoletis pomonella | reverse complement strand
ATACATATGTACATTTATAAATATATTTTTGCACATAGGTAAGTATAGATATTACGTCTTAAGCGTGAAATTCTAAATATTTTCCTTAGTTCAATTAGTCACTTACTTAAGAACAGATGACAAAATTTCAATGCACCGGCACTATCGAAACTATCGACTATCACCCAAAAACAATCGATGTTTTTCCAAAAATAAAACTATCGATACCATCGATGGAATGGATAGTTTTGCAGCTCTAACTCCAACATCAGATTAAAGAAATGACACGAAAGGCAGTCACGTGGTCTTAAACCTCGTTTGGTATCAAACGGCTCGGAGAGGTTCCCAATTCTGACGGAGCTAATGGTATTGCTCAACGTCATTTTAAACATTCAGACACCTTATTTTCGTGCTGTCGAAAGCGGCTTTGAAATCGACGAATAGATGGTGTGTGTCAGTTAATTTCACAAATTCTTTTTCGAATTCAGCACAAATGAAATAAAGATCGAAATTTTATATTATCATCTTGAAGTTATGCCTAACAGAATTCGAATATGGGACCACATACAGCAAAGTATGTTAACAAATATGTAATGTGGAATAAAGTAAATAAATAAACAAGAAAAAAAAATATTAGTATTGTATATTGTATCCGCCATTTTGAATTTTGAAAATTTGGTATCAATTTCGAAATCAGTGACGATGAAAAGCTCTGGATACCAAGCTCCATAAAAATTTATACACTTTTGAAGAAATCGTCCGCCATATTGGTTCCGCCATTTTGATTTTTGAAAATGGAATATCAATTTCGAAATTGTCCGCTATATTGGATCCGCCATTATGAATTTTGGAAATTTAATTTAATATTCGAAATCAGCGATGATGAATATCTCTAAATACCAAATTTCATTGAAATCTGTCAAATACATATGGAGTAAACATTTTTGTCGTCCTATATTGTCGATTCGTCCCAATGTGCGGCGGGAGTGTGGTAACAAAATGTTACAAAGAGTATGTGGCAGAGTATGACATAACCGCGTACAAAATATACTCCAAAATGTGTTTGACATAGAATTTGCGGTGCTTTACTGTAACAGACAATGTTGTAGTTCAGTTTTATTTAAATATATGCAGTTTAACACTTTTATTATTACAAATAATTGAAGAAAACCGAAATTATAAACTTTTCAAACAAAAATTTGTTACTTTTAAAAAATCCACAAAAGATTAAAAGGAAACAGTATTTACAAAAAAATACCGCATACTCCATACATATGGTTTCTCACATATTGGGATGATGCATTTGGAGGTTCATTTATTTGGAATGAGATTCTCTAAGGAACAAATGTTGGAATATTACATACCCAAGCGATGTTAGCAAGCTTGTAACTCGAGCACAAGTCAGCGCCCCACTTCGATCACGGCACAATTTTCTACCGCAGTGCTTTGATTCCTGCTACACAAAACAACTAAACGTTCGAATAACTAGAGAAAAATATACACTAATATAAGTAACAGGATGGGTATGTCACACCCAGCCACATTCTCGCCGGGCTAATAATTAACTTCAACTTACATTTCCTGTAAGGTAAGTATGTATGTATGTACATATACATATGTATTTAGTATTTATCCGCAAATGTGTATGAGAACAGCAATTTTAGCAAGCATTGTATCAAAGCAGCATGCATTGACCACTCTTAAAGTACCTAAAGAATTTCAATTTTGTTTTCAATAGGAATGAAAATGGTTGTATGTATTTCGTTTAATGATTACCGCCATTTCTTCAACTTGCATTTATTTACAAGGTTGGATAAATATTGACATTTGTGACATCCGACTGCATTGTATGGTTGCATTTGAGAAGGAAAGAGAAAGCGGGTAACAATTTTATCTCCTTTTGTGAAAAGGTAATATGAAAAGTAGTCTGGTAGTGCTTAAATACGTTTTTATACCCGAGCGCACTTGTGCACAAGGGTATTATAACTTTGTTCACATAACGGTTGTTTGTAACAGGCAAAACGAATCGAGATAGATATAGACAAATGTATACATAAATGATCAGATTGAAAAGAGAAATCGATTAAGCGGTGACTGTCTGTCCGTCCGTCCGTCCGTCCGTCCGTCCGTCCGTCCGTCCGTCTGTGCACACGATAACTCGAGTAAAAATTGAGATATCTTAACGGAACTTGGTACGTGAACTTCTTATGGGCGTAGGACGGATAGTATTGAAAATGGGCGAAATCGGACAATAACCACGCCTACCTCTCATATAACGGTAATTTTAAGAAATACGAAAACTGCGATATTTTAGTAACTACTGAAGATAATTCACTCAAAATTGATACTTACAATGAGTTTCAGACGGAAAACATGAATATTATAAATTTTTGGAAAATGGGCGTAGCCACGCCCACTTATGGTTACATGTGTATATCTTGGTAACCGCTGCACCAATTTCTTCCAAACTTGGCACAGTTGTTGGTCTTATTACAGCGTACTAAATGGCTGAAAATTTTAAAAATCGGACAATAACCACGCCCACCTCCCATATAACGGTAGTTTTCAGAAAAACGAAAACTGCGATATTTTAGTAACTACTGAAGATAATTCACTCAAAATTGATATTTGCAATGAGTTTTAGACAAAAAATAAGAATATTAAAAAATTTTGGCAAATGGGCGTAGCCACGCCCACTTATGGTTACATATCTATATCTTGGTAACCGCTACACCAATTTCTTCCAAGCTTGGCACAGTTGTTGGTCCTGGTACAGCATACCAAATGGCCGAAAATTTCTAAAATCGACAATAACCACGCCCACATCCCATATAACGGTAATTTCGAGAAATACCAAATCTTCGATAAATCAGTAAATATTGAAGCTAATTTATTCAAAATTGATGGTTGCAACAATTCTTTACCAAGAAATACGTTTATGACAAAATTTTGGAAAATGGGCGTAGTACCGCCCACTTGTGATCACATATATGTATCTCGCTAACCGTTCTAGCAATTTGTACCAAGCTCGGTATGGTTATTGTGCTTGCCACGTAAAAGCAAACCGTTGAAAATTGTTGAAATCGGACTAAAATTGAGGCCGCTTTTCATATAACGGTAAATTTAAGAAATATTTCGAAATTTAAGGACGCTAATTTACTTAAAATGTCTACACCCCGGCTTATCATGTAGCGGTAGCTTTCGGAAAGGAGGAAAACATATATTTAATACTTGCGCCGGGTATTTAATGTTCGGCTCCGCCCGAACTTAGACTTTCTTACTTGTTTGTATAAAAATTTTATCACAAATATAAAGCACATTAGACTGGTCTACACAATAGACAATCAATTAACTTTTTTATGGTATATTAAGCATGCTATATAGATATTAAAAATTATATAAGTGAAGAATGAGAGAATTTTATTCACATAAAATTCTGACCAAAGAAAAACATTATCAGCAAATATTCCCAAACATTCAAAACAAACCATGGTTTCATTAAAATTCCAGTATATATTAAACAAATTAACAGAATTCAAACAAGTCCTTTATTCAAATGGTCATATAGTCCAGAAATATACAAATACCAAAGATGCAGTTGATATAATGTATATAAATTAATCCTTTAAAAACGAGATTTATATGGGCAATTCTAAAAAACAGGTAACCTTTCTGTTATTTAGCTTTATTTTCATCAACAAACATCGATGTTAAAAAACATCGGTTATAAAAACGATACATCGATGTTTTACCGATGATTTAATTTCTCAACTACTACACGAAATAAAATGTAGCCTGAAATATTTTTTAAACTCGAAAGAACAAGCTTCACATATCCAACATTTGTATCTTAATTTTGAACTTTTTTATCTGAATTTTTAGAAAAAGCCGCTAAAAATCGCCTTGATTTTTAACGAATTGGTTTTGCTGGCGGGATTTTGCACATATTACTATAAAAAAGTAAATTTCTTGTAGAATTAAATGCGAATGACCTTTTGCAAACAAAATTAAAAAAATCAACGCCAGTTTTTATAAATTGCTCCTTTTATATGAAAAAAAAACGCAAAAGCTGCTCATTACAAATCAAAGCGATTTTTAGCCGCTTAAAACTGGCACCTGTTTTATTAGAATTACATACCCAGAATTTTTAAAAATAGTCAGACTAAAAAGTTCAAAATTTAGATGAAAATTTGTTGAATTTTTCTAAGTTTTGGTTACGGAATGAACCATATTAAAAAAAAAAATAAAAAAAAAATTACTTAAAAAACGACAAATATTTAACAAAAATCAGATTGCAATCACGTTTGATCGCCAGTGTATGTACATATAGAAACTTCCTTCAAGCAGCATATTTCAATACAAGTATAAGGATGTTGCTATAATTATAATGTATCTTAAATATGTAAATCTTATTTATTTAAATATGAATAAACATATTGAAATGAGTTCAGAAAATAAGCTTTGATAATCTAGCCCCCAAAAGCCTGCTTCTATCCTGAATGATGGTTGCACCAGCTTCCGAGAACAAGCGCTCGCTTGCCACCGGACGTTCGGCATAATAGGAACGGAGTGAATGAACGTTGTCGATGTCTTCTTTCCTTTTCTAGTCGATGTATCGTTCAGCAAAACATCGATGTTAGCATCGATATTTTTGGACGAAACATCGATGTTTTGAAAACATCGATGCATCGTTTGCATCCCTAGATATAATTCATAGACGTATACATGAAGCCTCAACAAATTTTTTAATCAATTCATTGCATTTTGAGTTAAAGAAGTTTTAATTCAAAAAAATATTAAAAACAAGTGAATTTTTATGTAATTTTTAAGAGGGGAAAAAATTAATTAAGTCATAACTTTTGAAGCACATCATATACTGGCTAGAAATTGTATGTGCAATTACAGTGAAACCCGCTCAAGTACCCCCCGCTTAAGTAAACAACATTTTTGGGCACCTTGAATTTTTGAACGTAATCTGAAGAAAATCCCTCTCTTAAGTACCCTGCAGGGAGTGACGTTAGCTTATACCTAACTTTAGTCTGTTTACGCGAACACTAGTGCTAACTATTAACTGTGTATTTTATTCGAAAAAAGCTAACTACTTTTGTGGGGCGATGGCCGCAAAAAAGTCAGACCTGGATACCTCTGCATTACATGTCAACTAACTTGTAACTAACTACTTTTGGACATAAAATATCAATAAGAAAAACAAAATATTTTTTTGTTTTTTTACTTTTTTATTTACTTATTTATTTACTTTATTTTATTACATTTCATATTTGTTTACATATTCTGCTCTAGGTGGCCCCATATTCGAACACCGTCAGACATAACTTCAAAATGATAGTATAAAATTTCGATCTTCCTTTTATTTGTCCTGAATATGAAAAAGAATCTGCGAAGTTCAGAAAAAAAGTGTATTGAAAGTAATTTTTGTATGAGGATATTTAATAGAAACTTGTAAAGAAAACCAACTCCCGATTGCGTCTGCATGACTCCTGCACGACTTTACAATTCACTTTAAGTTGGTTTTGTCATAGCTAATTAAAAGAGAGGTATTAATCGAAATCTCGCCAAAAAGCTAACTATAAGTTGGTTAGTTTTAACAATTGATAATTTTTCTCTGCAGGGTACTTACCCGCTTATTTACCCAACCCGCCTAAGTACCTAAATTTTACGTACCCAATTTACCATTTTACTTATAATTTTCCCCTCTTAAGTGCTCTTTTAAAATTCCTTAAAATATTTACATATTTTGAAATTCAGTGGCAGCGCTACACACCTGCAAAAAAATTATAAAAAATCAACGGTAATTTTTAGCTACTTGAAACTTGTACATTAGTACACTAAAATTGAAGGGCTATAAACCACTAGCGACTTTCTACTTCTCAACCCACAGACTGAAGGTAAAATAAGAAGCTGTATTCTGGCTGAGAAAAGCACTAATATTCTCTTTCTGCCTCAATTTAGCGATCTGGGCATAACAGTGGCAATGTGGGAGCAGAGGGGAGCACCCGTCCTCATCCTCGCATCGTTATACATGCCATACGATGCACCCGATCCCCCGTCAATATCCTTCTCAGCACACGGCGCACAGTGGGACAAAAAAGGTTGCTGTGGACAAATGAATTTTGAGAGCCCAAATATGAACCGATTTCAAGTTTCTTTCTTTTAAATAAACGATAATTAAACTTCGCGTCGATCTATCCGTGGCGATTTTTTTAAAAAAGCTCTGGACCCACTGATCACTCTCTTCATCGACAATATGTTCAACACCAGAAATATCGATGGCACCTTGGGAGCATCAGAAGTAAGGAAACAGCCACACGTTACACACCTCACGGGGGGTTGTTATCCCCCCTACTGTTGAACCTCGTGCGAAAGCCGCTAAGGTCGCTGCTTATGCGGATGACTTAGTCATTCTGGCCGTGGGGAAATTCCTCTCCACGGTCAGCAAGATTATACAATCTGGAATTAACGGTCTGGCGGGGTGGGCAGAAAGAAACGGTCTGGGGGTCAATCCCACTAAACCCGAACATGTTCTCTTCGCCAAGCGATATAAAATAGACAATTTACGACCTCCGTCCCTCAATGGAGCAAATCTTAAATTGTCAAAAGAAGCAAAGTTTTTGAGGGTTATTCTCGACTCCAAGCTTTCTTGGAGAAGGAACACCGAAGAGCGGAGAAAGAAGGCGCTCAATGCGCTCTATTCCTGCAAAGCTGCTATTGGAAAAGACTGAGGTCGGTGACCGCAGATAATACATTGGATTTATACGGTGGTAGTTAGACCTATTCTCACCTATAGCGCGCTGGTATGGCGGCAGGCAGTTGACACCAAATCCCATCTACTCAACTTGCAAAAGGTGCAACGACAAGCATGCGTCGCTAGAGACCCTGCTGGATATTCCACCTATAGACCTATATGTTAAAAGTATCACAGCTAAAAGCGCTCTACGACTCAGTACGTCTAACAGGCTGTGAACAAATTGCAAAGGTCACGCCACAATCCTTGGGAGAGTGGGGGTGGCGTACAGCAATTGTGGCTATCAGGTCACGGAAATTGGCTTCAATCGAAACTTCGAGCTCCAGTTTCCTGACAGAAGTGACTGGGAATTTAATATTGCTCTCAGCGTTGTCTCTCAGTTATCTCTGAGAGAGTCCTATAGACTCCCAAATCACTGCAGTGTTTTGTAGGCTGAGATATATGAAATCCATATGACTGCAAGGTTGGTGGGCATGATTGACTTAGCTCCATCTAAACTTGCCTTCGTTGCTGACAGTCAAGCGGCTATCAAAGCCTTAGGGTCGGCAACGACTAACTCGATATGCGGTAAAGAATGCCAAAGATCCCTACAAGCTCCACAGCAACACATAATCAATGTTTACTGGGTCCCGGGCCATTGTGGTGTCCCGGAAAATGAGGAAGCGGACGAATATGCTGGGAACGGATCTGAGATGGGGCTCGGGGAAGCGATCCAAATAGTGAAACCTCCCCTGCGATTTCTGTCTTCAGAAGTCGAGAGACTGACTAGGGCAGCTACACACAGTAGGTGAGAAAATCTGCACACCTGCAGGGTATCGCGATCGCTCTGGCCTCGGCTCGATGAACGAAAAAAAGGAGCTTATTAAGGCTTTCAAAGTCAAACGTTAGGCTTCTCACAGGAATACTAACGGGACACTGGACCATTGGCCACATGGCTGCCAGGTTCGGAGCCCCGAATAACGATTTCTGTAGAATCTACAGGGATGAGGAGGAGTTAGACTCCATCCAGAACTTCCTTTGCGAGTGTCCAGCACTTCGAGGAAAATGCCTCAAGTTTCTTGGGGGGCCATTTCTTCGAGAACCTGGATATCTTGGGGAAAGCTCCTCTGGAAGGACTGCTGGGATTCGCCAGAAAATCAAAATGGTTCGAAGACATGTAGGGATAGGCTTGGGGTAACCCCCCATGGGCATTACGATGGGCCTTCGTGGTCTCCGAGTGAACTCTTTGCAAAGCTGCCCGTTTAGCCTAACCTAAACCTGTATACTTAAAAAGCACTTCTGAGAAAAAAATTTGAAATTTTTGTGATTTTTTCTTCTTTAAGTGTTCCACAAAGTCTTAACGTATTTTAATTAAAAAATCTTACAAATTAATAAATAGGCATAAGTGGCAAATAATATCATTTTGAATTTGGTCCAAAATGATATGTCCAACTCTGTTTGTATGTATGCATAAATATGCATAATCAAT
This sequence comes from Rhagoletis pomonella, assembly GCF_013731165.1. Taxonomy (NCBI): domain Eukaryota; kingdom Metazoa; phylum Arthropoda; class Insecta; order Diptera; family Tephritidae; genus Rhagoletis; species Rhagoletis pomonella. The sequence continues at coordinate 20,304 of NW_023461153.1, read as the reverse complement.
GACTTTTTAAAGAATTATTATTTTTTTCTTAATAAAGTTTTTATTTATTTGTTTATGTGTTTAAATACTGCTACAGCCTTGGTTTTAAACACGTATAGTTCATTAAATGTTCATGTTTTATTCAGAGTACAGTAAAACCCGATTAAGTACCTCACCAAAAATGTCAGCTTTATGAGGTACTTAGGCGAGTTGGGTACTTAAAAGAACCAACTTAAGTACCACGATGCGGGTTCGCTTAAGGACGATGTAGCTACATCTTCTTGTTAACTTATAAGTGCATCCTTGAATAAAATATGAACATTTAATGAAGTACATATACATACGTAACAATCCAAGATCGTAGCATTATTTAAACACATAAAGAAAAATGTTATTAAAAAAAAAATATAAAGCAATGTTATGTCATTTTTACAAGAAATAAATTCTTTAAAAAGTCATTGTTTATACATAATTATATATATATATAGAAACAGTGTTGAACCTATAATTTTTGACCAAATTTAAAATGATATTGGTACTTAAACAGGTTTCACTGTACGTTATACAGGGTGTCCCAGAACTCAACGTCAAGCCGAAACGGAGTGACAAGATTGATTGTAACCATCATGAGAAAAATCAGAAAAAAATCTATCCCATACAGTTTGAAAATTATGGGCATTTAAGAAAAACCTAGAAATTTGGTCAAACTGTAACCATTTTTCGGTTATTGTGGTTGATTTTTATTATTTTTGTTCATTTAAATTTTGGAACCTTAACCTTAAATAACAATTCTAGAACCTAAGGCAAAAATAATGACACAATTGCCCCAAGTTTTCTAGAATTCAGACTATTTGTTTAACTATAAATTTAAAATTTTTATAATTTGTCGACTTTGAAAGGCCCTCCTCTAAAAAAAATGTACTAAAGTGCCTTGGAAAGTGCCACTAAAAGTTCGCGCATTTAATCAGGATTGTAAAATGATAGAATACTTGTTAGTTTCATACTAAAAAAAGCGAGTAAAAAAATAAAAACCTCAAGTAACCCGATTTTTGCTAACCCATTTTACTCAGTTCAAATGTTTTTTTATTAGCACAAGCTTTTGGTAGGTTCTTAATTTTACCGCAAAATGATGACAGAGATGGATAGTGGACATGTTTGCCATGAGCGAGCGAGACAGATAGTGACGCCACAAAGTCAACAAAAGTAAGTAAAATTAATAAAATAATGAAAAATCTTGACCTAGTTTAGTTTAGTTTTACTGGAATAAAAGTCAGATAGGGAAAAACATTTTTTATAGCTGTTCAGCTCCGTGCTTCCACTAGGGTCTTCATAGTCGAACCTGTTAATCCTCTCGCTCCTGGGTCTGCCCCTCCTTTGGTGTTTTCTCTCGCTGGGGTGCTACTTCTTACTCCTGGTGGGACGCTATCCTCTTTTCGACATGGTTGCATAGCCCATAATACGAATTTCACATTCGATCTTCGATAACCAGCGAAGATCGAAAATTGAATGCAACTCATAATAAGGGTTATAGATTAGTAAGCTTGGAGAAACCAGCTGAATCATATGAAACAGGCCGAATTCTAGTGAAAGCTTTTATTGAAGAGCGAGACCAGGATTTTGGCAATGCGTAGTAGTGTGGATAGTCAAACAATGGAGAAATTGAGAAATATTTACAGATACCCCTTATACCCAGACAAGAAGATCCTTTGATTTGGTGGAATCATAGACGGCCGCTGTGGTGTAGCGGTTAGCCTAGGTTCAAACCCGGTTCAACCCAACATAAAAAAAAAACAAAATAGCAGTCGCCCCTCGGCGGGCAACGGCAAACCTCCGAGTGTATTTCCGCCATGATAAAAGCTTCTCATAGAAATACAATCGCCGTTCGGAGTCGGCATAAAACTGTAGGTCCCTGCCCTTGTGTGACAACATCAATGCGCACGCCACAAATCGGAGGAGAAGCCCGGTCAAACACTAAGCACCAGGCTTTTATTATTATAGGTGCAAAGAATTTCCAAATTTGTTTACACTGGCAATGAAGTATCTCTGCGAACCACCTTCCTCAGTGAACTCAAAAAGAGTGTTTAGTGCGTCGGGTAGCATTTATGTTGAAAATGGAAATGGGTTCTTGGCCGGTAATGCGGAAACGCATCTTTTCGTAATGAAAAATATATAAATTTTTAACTCCAACACGTCTAATGTACATGTGTATGAAAATTAAATAATTAAAAGTGAAACAAATACTTTCGTCGATTGTCGAACAATTTGACGGCAAATTCGATACAAAATGATTGTATTACCATTTGGATGAGTACGCCTACTGTGCTCTGCAAAGCAATCTTTGCGTTTTGGTACGCATGCCGTCGAATTGGTTTTTATGCGTCACCCCAAATTAGCTTGCGTGCGTTTGCACTTAATTTCATTGAACGAAACGTCAAATCAAACGGCCCTATTGCGAATTTCACATGAACAAATATTCCCAAAAATTATAAAGCAAAACTAAAACAAAGTTTCCCAATTTGTTTTAGCTTTGCAGGTTAAATTATGGGAACGCAGAACAAAAATTGAAAATTGAGTTAGCTTCATACGCACGCCGTTCAATTTCGGTTGGTCCCATACAAGTTGCATGTGCATGAGGAATTTTTGACAATAAATTGGCGGCGGTGAATATTAGGTTAGCCTGTTACTAATTTTTGTTGTTTGTGAAATGTTCAGTCGCCTTCTCCCGTGCATCATTCACATCACCACAGTATTTCTGCGGCGTGGGTACACAAACAACCAGCTCCTAATCGTACATTCCCATACATATCATAATGTAATAAACAAAGTGACGTACGCTTATTTGAAAACTTAAATGTTAACAATTCGTATATTTGTTTACATTAATACTATGTCTCCATTGTGAGCTTTAATAAAGATTTAGCCCTCTGGCGAGATTTAACGTTAAATATTTTGAGATTTACCATATAAAATTAAATCTCAAAAGGCAGTAGATTTAAGTTAAATCTTCCTTAAATCTTCAATAATATTGATCACTAAATACAATTTGTTGGGTGTGGCAACCACAAATTCACATGCCATAAGTCAAATGACGTTTGTATTTTCAATATACAGTTGCGGACATTGAAATCTAGCCAATTAAAAG
>NW_023461153.1:0-16783 GCF_013731165.1 Rhagoletis pomonella | reverse complement strand
ATTCCGAATATTGTACCATTTGTTATATTTTCCAAACTATATATTATACGTATTTACCACGAATAATAATAAATAATTCACATAATGGAACTCCGCTGCTGGAACCTTCCTTTTATCAGTCTGTATTTCAGTGTCCGCAACGGTATTCATGAAATCATATTTAAAAATGTGAACGTCAAACATATCTCGTTGTAGCAATGGAGACGGTTGTGATTTAGCAACTGGATTTATTAAATCTTGATAGGTAAATCTCTCAATGGAGACATAGTATAACCCTCTTTCGGCTTTGGTTTGAAACCGACTTCTGAGATAGGGATTTCTTCAACCAAATTCTGTGATAGGGTGTTTTTCAATATTTTCAATATGTTTTTTTCAGAATCTATGCGAGTTGCACTAGAAATTTCCTGATTCTCTCAATTTTAGCAAATAAATTAGTCATTAAACCGTAATTTTTTTGTGAATAACTATTTACTGATATTTACACAAATAAATAGTATGGACGAAGGTACAGAAACCGCACTTGGCAGTGCAGCTGCTTTGTCTCGGAAACAATATGCCAGTACGCAGAATGTCCCCATCTCAAATTCCAATTCCAAACCATCTATTATTACTAAATTAGCGAAAGTATAAATTTTATGCGATACTTCACATCTGTTTGGCGTACTGCGGTTGTAGTTATTGGACGTTATTTTCACGATATGCCTTTGCACTAATGCATTTGAGAACATACCCACACTTTGATCATTACCTCTCTTCTGATAAAATAGCAGTTAACATCTTTGATGGTACTGCGTCTGGATCGAAGCGTCTTCTCTTGGCATTAATACTTGCATAAATGATATCATTCGATTTGAAGTGCAGAGCGCAAACTTTCGATGATCCAGTTAATTTAACACCACACGCATTCATCTAATCCCTTCCTTGCGTAACATCTGTTGGCACACGAAACATACCTACCTCCTTGTTGAGGGTGCTTCTGCATATATACAAGATCTGGCATTTTAAACGAATTTCGTTCTTTTTGTTCTTTAATTTCTAAAACAATTATTTTTTGATTTGAAATTAAAATTTTTTATTTTGAAATTAATTTATAATGTTGCTAGTTTCAAATGGGTTAACCCAGTGACAAACCCGTTGTCATATAAGCGTATAAAAAATAAATATGTCATATATTGATTTCACTTTGCTTATTACACTATGATACATACATATGTACATACATAGACTCCATAAACTTTACATCTTTTTCTGACGATTATAGATATGAAATTATAAATGTACTGGCAATGCTTATAAATTTTCAAACGCAATCAAAAACAACTGCTCTAGCCGAGTGGATGTGTGTTCGACTGCCAACTTATTGGTCATTGGTTCAAACCCTGTGGCTCGGACCTTGTTTTTTCTTTTGTTATTTACTATTTTTATTTAGAAATTGCTAATTTTAAATATAGTCAAGATAAAATTAGTGAAATGAAAGTATTGACGAATAATTGACTTCTAAAGTAGATTATTTTCTTTTTATGACGGTGGGAGATATTTCCAGGCAAAATGAAAATGGTGCGAAAAATGTCACAATGGCGCAAGTTGCAAGTTGTCCGGCCCTGTAGAGAAGTGATATACAGCTCGAAAACTGAAGTCTATTATTCCTCCTCAGAGGATATCGGGACGTTTTGGTGCGCGCAGGGGTGCTGAGTGATGCTTTTGCCAATCGCTTTCTTGAACATACCGTGTAGTGTTATCTACGTAGTATTCTGTGTAGCCTCGATTTGGATGACATTGTCTACAGCTTTTGTTTATTTAAGGGTGTTGTACGGGGATGCGCATGTGTGTGATGTTATATGCAAAGCGATGGCCTATCGTTTTGGTAATTGGTTGAGTTCTTGCGGATGTTCATTTACGCTTTGGGTATGGCCACCAGTTATCTCTATTTGTTATTTTGTCGAAATCGATTTCTAGGTGTAGGTACGGTTTTTTCTGGTCGTTAGTTAATGGCCTTTAGTTGCGTTGTCATTATTCATAAGGAAGATGTGGCTTTAAGAGAGTGTGCTATAATAGTGACCACTCGTGGCTTCTGGAAATAACATCGCATTAGTAAGCAACTAGAAGGGGTACAAGTGCATTTGGCTTAGTCACAGAACAGCAAAGATATTTGACCAAATAACTAGTTTGTGCAAATGACCATGCACTGAGGGAAAACAATTTTAGAATTAAAAAAGAAACGTGCTAAATTTAAAAAAATACGCATATGAAAGAGCACTCACCCAACACGCAACTTGAGTATACACGTTTTAAAATATGTCGTGCACAGGGTTGCCACTTACAAAAAAAATATTTACCAGCCGCTTGAAAAAAATTTACCAAATCTGGAAAATATCTACCAAAAACATTTTTTAGCTATTTTTATAAAAGCTATAGTATTGTTCTATTTCCACAGAAATTAAAATTTTTTATTGAGAAACTTTTTATTTAACTATCGATATGGTATTTGAGATCATATTAATGACATCTTCTCGGTTTCCTTCAACCAAATGTGAAAACGAAAAACAAAGGCAACAACGAAACATCATTATTTGAAAGACAACTTCTACTAGATTTATTATAGACAAATACAGTGAATCAAAAAACCCCTTGGTGATTTTTTTTTATATGCACAATGTTGTTCAAGTAATTTTTTTTTGCTATTGACAAATACAGTGACTCAAAAAACTCTTGGTAATTTTTTTTTTAAATCCACAATTTTGTTCAAGTATTTTTTTTGCTATTGTTGTTTGTATAAGAATATTGTTTGCGATTAAACCAAACCCATAAAAATCAAGAATTCAAGCTATATAAAACTTTTAGAAAGATTAAAAAAATTTTAGTCTAAAATTCGAGTTTTTTTAATCTGAATTTTTCGATATGCAGTTTTATAGTCGATGGAAGTAGAAATAAATTTGTAATATAAAGATAACTACGAGAAATAAAGCGGGCAAGAAAAGTTTTATTTGTTTTTCAAACAAAATGCTTTAACAAAAATCTACCAAAATGAACAAAAATTTACCATTTACCAACCCTAATTTTTTCTACCAATTTTGGTAATAATTTACAAAAGTGGCAACCCTGGTCGTGCACTTCACAGATGCTTTTCGTAATTAAGTAAGAAGAAAACAAAGTTTAATTTTATGTTCCGTCTGATGGCAATTGAACTCGGACCCTCTTGGCAGCAACCAATTGTATCAAGCATCTTTGCGCACTCAGCTACAGCCATACATGTAAGTGTGTTTTGAAATGTTGAGTTTGAATCAACATCAGCGCGCGATTAGTGCACTTTTACAGCCCTGCAAAAAATCCAGGATGACTCCGGGAGCGATCGCAAAGGAGCATGCGACTAATACTACTTTTCATCTCTTTATATGGAATGAACTGATCGCTTTTGTACGAGCATGTCCTATGAAGAGACTAATTGTTCACCTTTATACCCGAACGGGTATAAAAAGCGACTAGTCACTTTTAAAAAATAAAAATAAGAATTTGCGCCAGCTGCGATTCGAACCAAGGTGTGATTGACAACTCAGCGCGGCTCTCTTTTAAGGTACTATAATGTCAAAAAGTATAAACAAACGAGTTAACCCTTAGTGATGCATGTATCTTGATACCCAAGGCTTTTATTTTGATTGTAGTTTTGTTTTACTTACATTACCTGGAATATATATATTTTGTCAATAAAATAAAACAAATTGTTTAAAAAATCGTTTTAGCAATTTTCTTGTTTTTAATTGCCCAAGTTTTATGCTTTTGTGCGTTTATTTTTATATTTAAATTTTTTTATCCTAAACATTATTCGACACTTATAAAAGTCCTAGCAGACCCGGCGAACTTCGTCCCGCCCAAAATTTTTATATATTTTATTGAAACTTTTTGGTCCAACATTTTCACCAACAATTCACGTTTACGATTTTCATTGGCACATTTGTCTGCTAAGATTAAGGTTTCGTGGTCATTTGCCGTTTTAAATAACCTAAGGAAAGTGTTATATACGTTCTTGAAATTCTCCAGTTGTGCGGCATTTCATAGCACGGTTATTCGCAAACGAAATAAATTTTTTCCTCTTCACTCCCTGGCGGCAACAATGACCCGGTTCTATAGTGAATGTCCTAGAAGCTTTACAGTATAGTAGGTCGCAATTTGAAAATGGGTGCGAATCATTGTTCTACAGAAATGCAATATACATATACTTATTTCAGACGAAATACCTTAAAAGTTTGAACGCATAAAAATATTTGAAAATCACATCCATTGGGACAATTGCAACGCAGGAGCGTTCGATATACTCAATGATGCAACAGGTCGATTTAATCTGACCTTCACCGCCCCTTTTCTCACTTGGCTATTTTTTTTTAGTAATAGCTCGACTTCAGCACCACTTGGCAGCACGTTTTTGCAATAGTATTGCATACATAATAATAATCCCAACGGTTTTTACCCTCCATTCCCGCCCATCCGCACGAGGGGCGCAGTCCGCATGACGTACGGAACCAATATTTTTAAATTTTTGTGCCGAGTCACGATAGGCAGGAGTTTGTTAAGTGTCGAGATCTAAAACTGTTCAGCTACAGAACTAAATTCAACAGCTGATTTTATGTATTTATGTCAATAATTCACTTATTGAGAGAGGAGAGTATTGTTTTCTTAATGCTGAAAAGCGGATCTGATATATCAAACATTAGCCAATTCGGATCATAAATAAGATTTTTAGTAATAACTCAACTACAGCGCCAACTGTCGGATTAAATTGTGAAACTAAACCATCCAGAGACCCACTCAAATACACAAAAAGTTTCGTTAAAATCCGTACAACCATTTAGGAGGAGATCACTCACAAACACACCTACAGAAGAATAAAAAAAATTCATTCAAAGATAGTTAAAGGTCGGTAGGATTGTAGGCCTCACACCCCTTTTCAAATAGCCCGAATTGTCTCCATGAGTATGGGCTTGATTTCAACTATATACATATCTCCATACGAAGTTCCAGTACTGTACCATGAATACTTTCAGAGATATGCAGTATAAAAATTCGATTGATATGGGAGGTGTCACGCCCCCCTTTCCAAGAGATGCCCTCTTTCTTCATGAGTATGCGATTGATTTCGTATATCTCGATACCAAGTTCCAGAACTCTACCATGAACACTTCCAAAATAGGCAGTATGAAAAATTCGGTTTGTATGGAAGATGCCACGCCCCCTTTTCCAATAGTTCCAATTTTTCTCCAAGAGTATGCGATTTATTTCGTACATCTCTATACAAAACTCTAGAACTCTACCAAAAAATTTCCAGAGATAAGCAGTATGAAAAATTCGGTTTGTATGGGAGATGTCACACCCCTTTTTACAATAACAAAATTTTTTAGTACCCGTTAGAGATGAGTCGGGGACTAATTGACCTCCAATTATACCCGCAAGGGATGATTCGAGACTAATTGATCTCCAATAGTACCCGTACGAGACTAGTTGCGACTAGTCGCACTTTTTTTTGCAGGGAGTTAACATGTACCATGTATGTGTGTATGTGTTGTCACCGCTGTGCATGCTTGGTATACATATACATACCTTCTTAATCGCATATGAAAAAGCATCCGAGACGTGCAAAACGCCATCCGTGCATTAAAAAAAGCTTCATTTTATTACGGGCGTATTTGAATCGAATATTTCCGTTATACATAAACTACTTTTGAACACTTTTCACTTGATTTAAATACGTTATTATTTTATTCTACTAATTTTTTTATATTTAAATACGAACATTTTTAAACGGTAATCAAATAAAAAATATAAATTTTTCTTATGCGTTTTTTCCTCAGTACGCAAAACATGCAAAACGGCGGCCTTTGGCCCTATTTGACTTCTTCGTCTAGTAGGAATTCGTCGGTCATCCACTTTATATGCATGCATGTGGCGTTATTTTATGAGAAAACTCTAAACAAACGTTTGTCGCAAAGCTTAATGATCGAATGTTTTCCATCGTTAGCCTATCAACAACACAGGTTTACAAAAAAAAAGCTTATGCATATTAAACCAAACCTATATATCCCTATGTTATTCGACACGCTGAATGCGAATCCAAGTCCGTTAGTCTCCACCACGTCAGGTTCGTGGTCAGTTGAAGGTCAAGTAGGGAAAAATTCATTGAATAAACCTGAAAATTCATATACATAAGGTTTTACATGCGCTGAACATGAAACACGTTAACCTCCATAATGTCAGCTTCGAGGTCATTTGAAGGTCAAATAGGACATAAAATTTATTCAATGAAAATTAAAAAAAAAAAATTTTTTGTTGTCACTGAACAATCGCCGAATCGATTCCTGACTTCAGGATCGACTTTCAGGTTTTCAATTCTTTATCACCTATATCATAAATTAAAATAAATTAATACCTGTCTTTATAAAGTAATGAATTTGTGAGGTAAGATGAGATCCATTGAAGAAGACTGGGCTGAAAGCCGATTAGGTCGAGTTTACGGATGAGTAACGAATGACATACTTTGTCAAAAGCTTTACTGAAGTCGGTGTATATTACACCGGTATGAGCATTTTCTCTAAAACCGTTTGAGACATGAGTTGTAAACTCCAATAAATTAGTCATAGTAGATTTTCCTTTAGAAAACCCGTGTTGAGATTGTGTAATTGAAGAAGATATAGAATATGTCAGGTTGTTAACAATAATTGCTTCGAATAATTTGGGGATAGCGGAGAGTTTCGCTATGCCTCGATAGTTTTCTATAGAGGACCTGCTGCCGTTTTTGTGAAGTGGTATTATGAAAGACTCCTTCCAGGCTGACGGAAAAAAGCCATGTTTAAGTGACAAATTGAATAGAGTTGTTAAAGGCTCGCAGATGTTCTCAGCGCAGTTTTTAAGAAAACAGGTCGGAATATGATTAGGTCCAGACCTAAATGACGCTTTTAAGGTTTTTAAATAGTGTAAAATTTCATCGGAAGATATTACTGGAATATAAGCAGAGTTGATTGGACAAAGCTCGTACGGATAGTCTCCACTTATAGGGAAGTTTACAGAATAATTGGACCTAAAGAACTTAGCAAACATGTTGGCAATGAGTTGGCTGTCGCTAGATACAGTGTTGCGATAATGCATAGCGGACGGAAAACCATGTACCTTACGCTTTGAATTTACGAAACCATAAAATGATTTAGGATTGTTAATTAAATTCTTCTTAATTTTACATAAATATGAATTATAACATTTCTTATTTAATGCAAAGTAGCTATGCCGCAAAACTGAGTACCTTAGGTAATCACTGTGTAAGCCCGTTCTTTTATACATTTAAAAAAAGTGCGACTTTTTATTTTTCAATTTTTTAAGCTTTTAGTGAACCATAATTGTATTGGTTCTTCATGAACAATATTACGTTTTGGCACATATGTACTTTCGAAACAAATTGAAAACAGTATCATTAAAGTGCTCAACGCTACACTCCACGTCATCTCTATATATTGGCCAAGATATCTTTGAAAGTTCTTTGTTAATTTTCCTGAAATTTGCTTTCGCAAAAACATATCTAGTACTTGAACTTGACTTATTATTTTGTATTTCATTTATGATTTCGTAGCTTAACTCAAGAGCAGGATGGTATGCATCTCCCGGCAAAACTAGGGGATCACACCGATTAATAGAGGCCTTCGGAACATCATCAACGTAAACGAGATCCAAGACCTTTCCAAACTTTTTTGGACATATATTTATTTGTTTGAGGCAAAGTTCAGCCATTTCCTCCAGAAATACATTGTAACTATCTCTAGATGAAACTGGTACAACATCGGTGTCAATGATGTTCCATGAAATGTGTGGCAGATTTAAATCGCCCAAAACAATCATAGAATCGGATGCCGTAAGCATTGCATTTACGGTCTCAAGTAAAGAAACTAGCTGCATATATACTGATACGGCTGAATTAGGAGGGATGTAGCGAAGTGTTAAATAAATATAAGTCTTTCCAGCCTGTACACGTATACATTTAAATTCGGTATATTCCATGACAGGAAGAATAACTTCCTCGGATGGTATCGATGAATGCACCGCAAAAAGAACACCACCGCCGATTCTGCCCACGCGGTCACTCCTGTATATTTGATATTCATTTGGAAGAATTTCGGAATTAAAAATATGAGGTTTGAGCCATATTTCGGTCAAGAAAATAATATTATAATTGCAGTCAAAACCTTTTAAATATAAGTCAGTTAATTTGGTATTCAAACCTCTAACGTTTTGATAGTAAATACTTAAATTATACTTGCGAGTTAGTTTTTTGAATCCGAATTAAGATTAGAAATTTTAGCTACGTTATTATTACTTTTATTAGGTTCATACTCAAACTCGCGAACAAACTGAACTATTTAGTAGTGAATCAAAATCTTCGGAAGCTACGTCAATTTTAAAAGATGAAATATCGCGATCGTATTTAAAATTAAATTTACGAATGAATACATCTTTAGTTCTAATTTTAATCGATATGTATGACTTTATATCATCCGAAGAAGTATCTTTAGCAAATCTAGAGACAAAGATTGATCTTCTCGGAGGAATTACAACCAACTTTTTTGGTACGAATTTTTCTGAGGAACTAAGTTAGACAGTGCAGCTTGGGATGTTGATGGCAACACTGTTAAATCAACGGTTTGACTATTTTTAGAAGTAGACCTAGTGGATATGGCTTTAGATATCGGAGGCTCCAATGCCTGAGGGCATGGAGAAGATAGATTAATAAGTTCCAAGGACTGGGATGGAAGATTTATTTTACTAGAATCCGTGGCTGTCTTTTTAGGTGGACTAATAACACGCCCACCTTTATTTTCTCGGCTATCCTCAGAGTGTGGAGGGTTGTCGAGACAACTGAAAGACCTAAACATTTTTTGGTAATGCTTAAATTTCTCAACAAGCACCGACAGATCCTTCCCGATCTCAGCAAAACCATTTCTGGACTGCCTAAAAATTTAAATAAATCAACTTCGGTTGAGCTACATTTTTGACAAGACCAACGAAGACCCTTACCCTCGTTAATAACGTTTAATACTCTACCGCTCAAACCAGCACATTTTATATGGGCAATCCCATCGCAGAGCCAGCATGACACATAGGAGTCGCTTTTAACGTGACAATTGGTGTAAATGCACGACATGTTTAAAATTATATTTATTTTTAGGTTTTATAAGCAAAAAAGGAAAACACTTTTGAAAACGATGTATTAATCAGTGAACCAATCAGCTGGTAAATATCAGTTGGAAAGCTATGTAGCGAACAGTTTTAAATGCACTGTATATTTGACACCTAATAAACACAACGCAAACAGCTGTGACAAAGATGAAATAGCAGAAATGACAGAAAGACAAAAAGAGCAAAATCAATGTGCACAAACAAAAACAGTTGTACAAAAACAATATATTATATGAAACAAAATACTCGGCACATGCAATTAAGAATATCAAGTTAAATAAATCAAATTTACGGGAAATTTTGATGTTTTACTTATCTTTAAATTGTGCATTAGAAGTTTATTAACACTTTTCTTAATTTTTTACTTTATTAAGCGTAAACAGCTTTATAAAACACAAACTTTAAGCAGATCACTGAAAAACACGGCTTCACAACTTTGACGTTAGCGTATTCCAACCAGTACAGTATTGCCATATTTTCAATATTACAAAATTAAAGTGGGTTTATACTACTGAAATAGGATGTTAAACTCCAAAAATTAGGAAATTATGTTACCACCAATTACTTAGTAGACAAAAGTCGAAAAGTCAGCGAGTGAGAGTCGATTCGTTTCTACTTTAAGCGACAAAAGTCATTCCAAAAAGTCGAGTTTTTTCAACCAAAAGTCGATTTTTGACTTTAGTCAGAGTCATTAGCGCACACAAGGGGTGGGTTTTGGGGTTCAAACCCCCCTAAAACTAATAACCTCAAATACAAACTGTATCTTAAAGCTAAGAATCCAGCTCAAGGAAATTATAAGAAATATTTATTATAATTTCTGTTGCCTGAAAAAGCGCTTTGCTTTTGCTGTAAATTTCTATGAGGAAATAAATATACGAGCATTTTTTTCTTGAGAGCTGCAAACTGATTTAAGAAATATTGGTAGAAGAAAATTTCTTTTCCATTTCTCGTCCGTCGTTTTATATGAATTTTTCGTTTTTCTTGAGAGTTCAGTTAATTTTTTCGGTATTCGAAATATTAACAAGTAAGAAAGTCTAAGTTCGGGCGGAGCCGAACATTAAATATCCGGCGCAAGTATTAAATATATATTTTTTCACCTTTCCGAAAGCAACCGCTACATGGTAAGCCGGGGTGTATCAATTTGGAGTAAATTACCGTCCCTCAATTTCGAAATATTGAAGTTTCAAGCATTTCTGAAATTTACCGTTATATGAAAAGCGGCCGTAATTTTAGTCCGCTTCGAATAATTTTCAACGTTTTTCTTTCATGTGGCAAGCACAATAAAAATACCGAGTTTGGTACAAATTGGTAGAACCGTTACCGATATACATATATGTGATCATAAGTGGGCGGTACCACGCCCATTTTCCAAAATTTTACCATAAACGTATTTCTTGGTAAAGAATTGTTGCAAGCATCAATTTTGAATAAATTAGCTTCAATATTTACTGATTTATCGAAGATTTTGTATTTCTCTAAATTACCGTTATATGGGATGTGGGCGTGGTTATCGTCCGATTTTAAAAACTGTGCCAAGTTTGGAAGAAATTGGTGCAACGGTTACCAATATATACACATGTAACCATAAGTGGGCGTGGCTACGCCCATTTTCCAAAGATGTATAATATTCTTATTTTTCGTCTAAAAATTATTGTAAATATCAATTTTGAGTGAATTATATTCAGTAGTTACTAAAATATCGCAGTTTTCGTATTTCTGGAAATTACCGTTATATGGGAAGTGGGCGTGGTTACAGTCCGATTTCGCCCATTTTCAATAGCTACGTACCAAATTTCGTTGAGATATCTCAATTTTTGCTCGAGTTATCGTGTACACGGACGGACGTACGGACAGACGGACAGACGGACGGACAGACAGACATGGCTTAATCGATTTCTTTTTTCATCCTGATCATTTATGTATACATTTGTCTATATCTATCTCGATTCGTTTTGGCTGTTACAAACAACCGTTATGTGAACAAAATTAATATACCCTTGTGCACAAGTGCGCTCGGGTGTAAAAAAATTTAGCAATCGTGAAAACTCACCATCTCTATCGAAAACCAGAAACCAGAAATCGAAAAAATGAACATAAAATTGCAAAAATTTATGGAATCAATAAATTTATTTTTACTGACTCTTTTAAAATTTTTTATTAGGTACTTTTAAAAGTTGAGCGCACCTTGAGTTTATAGAACTTTTTATTAAACAAGTAGTTTTTAAGGAAAGAGCACAACCGATTTCAAATTTAGGGGTACCGTTAATTTCTTCATGATCAAATCATCGGATCTCTAAACCAAATTACGGGACGACCCTTGAGGTACCATCTTTCCAATAAAAAAAGGATTATTGAAATCGGTTCACGTGGTCAAAAGTTATGTATTCCGGCGTATTGATAACCTCCTCTTTTTTTTAAGTCAGTTAAAAGTGTTTGAGTTCTGTTAATCTTATGTAAATAAAGTGCAGTTTATGGATTTTAAAACGATTATTTATTTATTACATACTGTACATAAAACTTGCATGAATGTATTTTAAAGAGCGTATTATCTGAAGCAAATTTTCAGTATTTTCCGGTGATATATATTTAGAAATATAAAACCCCCCCTAAAATATATTCCTGGGTGCGCCCCTGGTCAGAGTAGACCTTTCCATCCCTAGGTGAAATGCCAAACCAGCCAGTAAAAATACTGGTTCATAAACTAGTATGTGCTAAAGCCACGGCCTACCATTTCGGCGATTTCGAACAACTTATGGGATCACCGGAATCTCTCTTTGAATTGCCAAAACCAAAACTAAAATGCGGTTAATTGCTTTCCTCACAAATATCGGCTGTGGCATCAAATGGATTCTGGTTCTGAGATCTCAGGTTCGAGTCCGCTTGCAGGTGAATAAAGAAAAATTAGTAAATTATTTCAATTTAAATCTTTATATATAAAAATTAGTTGCTGTTCGTGTGATATCGCACAACTCCAGAAAGGCTCAATGGATTTGTTTCGTTTTTATTTCATTTTGTATCTTTCTGTCTGCAGAAGGTTTGTAAAGAGAAAATTGGAAAAATGGTGTTGCCAGATATCTGCAATATCAGAAAAAAAAAATTAATTATAAATAAGCCGCAATAATGCTATTTCACTGAGGACGTATAAAAAAAGTTAATTCGGAAAAGAAATTGGATAGGATTGCCACCATTCGAAAAAAAGTTTATATATAAAAATGGATTGCTTTCATTTGTTATCGCATCATTCAAGAACGGCTCAACGGATTTGCTTCGTTTTTATTTCGTTTTGTGTTTTTCTGTCTGTAGAAGCTTTGCAAGGAGAAAATTGGGAAATTGTGTTGCCAGATATCTGCAATATCAGGAAAAAAAATTAATTATAAATAAGCCGCAATAATGCTTTTTCACTGAGAATGTATAAAAAAAACTAATACAGAAAAAAATTTCGGTAGGGTTGCCACCATTCGAAAAAAAACTTTTATATATAAAAATGGATTGATTTCGCGTGTCATCGCAAACCTCAAGAACGGTTCAAGGGATTTTCTTCGCTTTTATTTCATTTTATGTCCTTGTGTCTGTAGAATGAATGTAAAGAAAAAATTGGAAAACCGTTGTTGCCACATATTTCAAATATAAAAAAAATTATGTACTTTACTGAGAATGTGTTAACAAATTTAATAAAAAACTAGTAAGAAAGTCCAAGTTCGGGCGGAGCCGAACATTAAATACCCGCAATTATCTATATATTATTACGCTAACATAAATTTTGTCTCCGTTCGTTTGGCGATTCTACCGAACCGATTTCAAAACCATGAATACCATTGGAAAGGCATTTTTCCGTAGATGAGCAGAGTTTTTATGGTTTAAAAGTTGGTTGAAAATTACGGCCAAAACCGTCGTTTAAACATTTCCGTATTTGTGCATAGATGTTGCTGCAACATGTTCAATTTGACATGTTTCCCATGTTGTTTCGCTTCGCATTTGAAATTAAGCTTTGAAATAAAGATAAATATGAGTAGTCCACTTGCAAAGTGCGCTATGTAAAATTTTTTCGATTTTTAGTTTTTGGAGGATTACGTACCACTATTTATAGTAGTTTCATGTCCACTAACAACACAGTGCAAAATCTTTTTATATTCTGAATTAAATAGCATCAAATGTTAACTCTTCTTCCAAAAGTCGCTATTACACTTATTTATAAACTTTCAAACTATATATCTTCTGATGAACTTAGAAAACTACTTTACCGTTTAATGTTATCTTATGTCATGTTATGTTATGTTACAATTTTATAAGGCTCTTATTTATCCAAATTTTCAGGTAATAATAAAAAAGATTCAGATAACGAGTAACATGTTGTCGTAGTCGTTTTATTCAAATTTATGGCTTTCTATTATAAAATCACATAACGCCGTTTGCAAGTGGATTACTCATATGAAGATGAAGAAATAAATGATAACGATGAAGTAAAAAAAAAGAAGGCCAAAGTGAAGATAAAGACGAAAATGGAGACAGTGACATATACATAAGAATTAGGGTAACTGAAATGGTAAGAAATTATGAATTTATGAAGTGAAACTTCTCTAGCGGCAGATGGAAATGGTTCTCAGCGGTTTAGCGGTTTGAGAATAAAAACAAAAACAAAGATGCATAGAGATATAGGCAAAAACGAAGACCAGGTAAATTTAGTTGAATTGTGCTGGGTACAACGTGCACCGTCGAGATCGCGAGCGGGATAATGGTGGTGGCTTAGCGTTCATCACGCACCACACCGTGCAGTATCGCCTTATCGACCGCAGGGATACCTCCCTAGAATGTCAGGGCATTGCTATACGGTCAGGTGATGTTGAGCTCAAAATATTTAACGTTTATATACCCCCTGTCACATGCTGCCCGGCAGGATATCACCATGACATAGGTGCGCTCCTCAGAGATGAAAACCGTATAGTAGTAGGCGACATTAATGCGCACCACGATCTTTGGCACTCAAGCCTGTCAAACGATCGTAGGGGAACTGACTTCGCTGAGCAGACAGACGATTCAACATTCTGCACAATGAACGACGACACACCCACAAGGATTATGGGCAGCTGCTGCAGCTCGCCAGACATAACAATAGTCAGCGCTGGTCTGATAAACAGCATATCATGGCGACCTATGCTGACTTTGGCATCAGACCATCTGCCCATAGTCATATCGATCGATAAACCAACCGACTTTGCTTCCGCGGAGCACTGAACATATATCAACTTTTCTAAAGCTGATTGGAAAGGCTTCGCGGAATTTACTGAAAACACCTTCGCTGCTCTCCCCACACAAATCGACGTCCACCTTGGTGAACGTAAATTCCGCAGGGCTGTCACCTCAGCTGCAGCTTGCTTCGTACCGGCAGAATGTATTACGGACCCACGTCCAAATTTCCCTGCGGCTGTTCTAGCCGATGAGCGTGATAGCCTTCAGGCCGATCCCGGAGATCCCCGTATCAGGGATCTCAACGCGGAGATTCGGCAACTAGTAAACGTACATAAGCGGGAGAAGTGGGAAGAGCATCTGAAGACCTGTAACTTCACCTCTGGTGTGAGCAAGCTTTGGTCAACCGTGAGGTCACTGTCCAATCCGACGAAGAACGACGACAGAGTCAAAATTTCTTTCGGCGACCATGCTTCGTCGGACCCGGGGCGATGCGCGGCAGTTCATACTGCATCCTCCGGTGGACAAAGCCAAGTGTCGAGTGACGAGAAGGCTGCACAAACTACCAACAATCTGTGCCCCCCTTGCTTTCACTTGCGGTGAAGTTCAGGTGGCCATCGGGAAGGCGAAAGCCTGCAAAGCCATGGGTCCCGACGGAATATGCATGCTGATGCTGAAAAATTTGGGTACTGCGGGGGTAGCGTACCTAACGGAGGTCCTCAAGTTATCTATGACCACTCTCAGGCGGGAAGAGTGGTCCCACTGCTCAAACCGGGGAAACCTGCCAACATAGGAGATTCTTATCGGCCGATAACACTCCTTTCCCCGATAGCGAAGACACTCGAGGCCTTGCTGCTCCCGTATTTCACAAACCACTTGACCCCAGCGAAGCATCAGCATGGTTTCCGTAAAGTGCACAAGGTCCTCAAGTCGCTAGCCGGCAGTACTTGGGGCAAAGACAAAGAAACGTTGCTGGCAACATACAAGGCAATAGGTCGGCCGGTTTTAAATTAAGCAGCACCAGTGTGGTCGCCGAGACTAGTAGGACACAGTGGACGAAGCTACAGACTGTACAGAACACCGCACTCGGGACAGCGACAGGATGCCTTCTGATGTCGCCCGAACATCATCTCCACAACGAGGCACAAATGGGGAGCAAAGGAGCACAACATAATGCTCTGCAAGCAGTTTCTGATCGGGAGCCACAGAAGTGGCCACCCAAACAGACAGCTGCTTGCAGAGGAGCCCTCGCCTAGGCACGTCAGGAGGCATCTATATGAGCTGACGGACGAAATCTAGAGCTTCATCAAGCAACCTCTGGACGCTTACCGACTGGCCCTGAACGGTATTCACAGGGAGTCAGTCTCGAGTTATGTAGACTCTAGACCTGTGAATGCCGTTCTAGGCACACCACCACCGGACATAGACGAGATGGAGCTTCATCTGCCTCGGGAGACACGAACAACAATAGCCCAACTTCGCTCTCGCTACTGCAGCAGGTTAAACTCCTACCTAAGTAGATTGAATGAGGATGTGCCAAATAAGTGTCCGGCATGCGGAGAGACCCCACATGACTCGAAACATCTCTTCGCATGCTCGGAAAACCCAACAACCCTAAAGGCTTTGTCCTTGTGGACCGACCCGATAGAGGCTGCACGCTTCCTAGGGCTGCCGTTAGTGGAACTTGACGACAACGACTTAGATATCAACCGATCTGGGCGGGGTTGTTGTAGCCTCTAAAACAACAACAACAACCAGGTAAATTTAAACTCTTTAAGGTAAAGGTGAAGAGGAATATGCAAAAAGGAAGATAAATATGAACAAAAGGATGAGGATGAAGATCGGTATTGTTATAGATATAAAACCCGATATAATAATCGATATCGCTATCGATAAAATAATCGATGTTGTTATCGATACTTTTATTGATTAAATAACCGCTATTGTAATCGATATAATAATCAGTATAATAATCGATGTTGTTATCGATACAATAATGGATATTGTTATCGGTGTAGTAATTGATTAAGTAATTGATTTTGTTATCGATTTAGTAATTTATATTGTTGTCGATATGAACAATAATTGATACTGATGATTGTTATATTTATCGATGAATTAATCGATTTTGCAATCGTCGTATTTTTCTTGACTTGACTTCACATGATATGACATCGTATGACATGACATGGCATTACATGACGTGGCATCACATGATATGACATCATATGGTATGACATCATATGACATGACATCAAAGGATATGACAACACATGACATGACATCCTATCACATCACATAAAATCACCTCACATCTTATCACGCCATCGCAGCTCATCTCATCGACGTGAATAGAAAAAGAAAAGGATATAAACAAAGATGTGAAAGATAA
>NW_023461152.1:0-28514 GCF_013731165.1 Rhagoletis pomonella | reverse complement strand
GTTGAGGGTTTCGCGGCCCGCCTGCTGTGTTGCGTGTGGGGCGAGGCTGATGCGATGCGAACATATGCGAATTGTGCTGCATATAGAAACGATTGCTTTGCTCTGCACGAGCTGTCATGCTGTCACTTGTGTTGTTATTCTAGCTGTTGATGTTAAATTAATGAAAAATGATGTTCACACTTCCTAGAAATCATTCAATTGTTTTGAGAATATGTACAAGGTGACCTTTGGAGTATTAGGGTAATGGCGTGCTCGGTGCATGTAGTATCTATGAGATATAGCTAAGTTAAATTATTTGCATAATAATAGATAGCATACATTTACAATTCAATTCATGGCTTTCTGTCTGTAAATTATTAAACGCATGTATTTTTAGTGGTAATTTTATCATAATGACATAAGTTACTCGTGATATTTGAACAAATCATTTGGGGTCTAATTTTTGATATTCAAAGTCCATTCTTCGGTCATCGTAACTGACACTCAGTACTACGATAGATTAACTCAGTGAGAGGGGAGACCAGGATGTTTGCTTGTATGTATTTATGTAAAAAATATATTTATTGTATCAAAAAGTAGTGGGTAGGCACTGTGGCCAATGGTAACCATACCTCTGTATAGTTATAAGCCCAACAGAGTTCGCGAGTGCGCAAAAAAGCTTTATCCGGAGGATGTGTCAGACTAGGCCGACCGAGCATCGGTTATTTATTTAAGTAAAAAAATGTGGGTAGGCAGCGGTGGCCACTTGTATCTATATGTACACTCACCAGAATATGTTTCTGTATAGTGTTTTTTTTTAATGTAATGTCTTTCGTAATAAATTTTTATACCCGAGCGCACTTGTGCACAAGCAAGAATGATAGAATACAAGATTGCGCCGTCCTGGGCGTTGACATTTGTGTACCACAAGTAAACAAAGAATAGAGCGAAAAGAAGAACGAGTTAAAACTGCCAAAGCAGTTCACTTTACAGCGAAAAACGTGTTTTAATTTTGCTAAATACGAAAATATTGCATTTTTCACCTAATCTATTAGAGAACAGTGAACATTTTAGTGCACTCCATTGCTTTGCAATTGAGGCTGCTTCAGCAAACGGGTTAGTGCACTCCATTGCTTTACACAAAATGCAGCGATTCGTCCCAGCGCTACACTTGCATCTACGCTTCTTGCATCTTGACGGCTGTCGCAATTTAACACACATCACTTCATTGTATTAGTTTTTACGCAGTCTTCAACTCAAAAATCACTCACAAATTGTAAATTAACACAATTTAAACTGACTTTTCACTAATAATTCATATTTCTCTTTCGCTGATTTGTAAACAAAGGTTTATTTACAAGTTACCACAACTGTCAAAATCGGCAGAACCAAAGTAGCGGTACCACTGACGGCGCCACCTTTGTTCGCTGCACCGTGGTGCACAAGGGTATATTAATTTTGTTCACATAACGGTTGTTTGTAACAGCCAAAACGAATCGAGATAGATATAGACAAATGTATACATAAATGATCAGGATGAAAAAAGAAATCGATTAAGCCATGTCTGTCTGTCCGTCCGTCTGTCCGTCTGTCCGTCCGTCCGTGTACACGATAACTCGAGCAAAAATTGAGATATCTCAACGAAATTTGGTATGTAGGTTTCCCTTAATCCAAGGTAGGTTGGTATTGAAAATGGGCGAAATCGGACTTTAACCACGCCCACTTCCCATATAACGGTAATTTCCAGAAATACGAAAACTGCGATATTTTAGTAACTACTGAAGATAATTCACTCAAAATTGATATTTACAATAATTTTTAGACGAAAAATAAGAATATTATAAATTTTTGGAAAATGGGCGTAGCCACGCCCACTTATGGTTACATGTGTATATCTTGGTAACCGCTGCACCAATTTCTTCCAAACTTGGCACAGTTCTTGGCCTTGATTCGGCATACTAAATGGGCCGTAAATTTAAAAAATCGGACAATAACCACGCCTACATCCCATATAACGGTAATTTTCGGAAATACGAAAACTGCGATATTTTAATAACTACTGAAGATTATTCACTCAAAATTAATATTTACAACAATTTTTAGACGAAAACTAAGAGTGTTATAAATTTTTGGAAAATGGGCGTAGCCACGCCCACTTATGGTTACATGTGTATATCTCGGTAACCGCTGCACTAATTTCTTCCAAACTTGGCACAGTTGTTGCCTTAGTACAGCATAAAAAATCGCCGAAAATTTTTAAAATCGGACGATAACCACGCCCACATCCCATATAACGGTAATGTAGAGAAATACAAAATCTTCGATAAATCAGTAAATATTGAAGCTAATTTAATCAAAATTGATGCTTGCAACAATTCTTTACCAAGAAAAACGTTTATGGTAAAATTTTGGAAAATGGGCGTGGCACCGCCCACTTATGATCACATATATGTATATCGGTTCTACCAATTTGTACCAAACTCGGTGTGGTTATTGTGCTTGCCATATGAAAGCAAAGCGTTGAAAATTATTGAAATCGGACTAAAATTACGGCCGCTTTTCATATAACGCTAAGTTTCAGAAATGCTTGAAACTTCAATATTTCGAAATTGAAGGACGCTAATTTACTCAAAATTGATACACCCCGGCTTACCATCTAGCGGTAGGTTTCGGAAAGGTGAAAAAACATATATTTAATATTTGCGCCGGGTATTTAATGTTCGGCTCCGCCCGAACTTAGACTTTCTTACTTGTATTCTTAAATTTTAATAGAAATTCTCCACAAAACGGCATATAAATTAATGATTCAAAGTTTTTACAAAATTTAGGGAAGTTCGACAAATTTTCACAAAAATTTTCCAGTTTTAAACCAAATTTTTTAGAATTTTTTTGTAGCTCACTGAATTTCAGAATAATAAAATGCAAGTTTTAAGTGGCTATAATCTACCGTTAATTTTTGAGAATTTATTTACTGACGCTCTTCGTCATTTTTCCCCATACGAAAAAAAACTATCACGAATCCGCTATATGGAGAAAATTAGCAACATCATTAGCAAAAAAAAAATCTCAAAAATCAACGGTAGTTTATAGGCACTTAAAAGTTGTACTTTATTATGCTGAAATTGATTAAGCTACAAAACTGCATACTCAAATTTGTCGAATTTTCCAAAATTTTGTAAAAACCTTGAATTATTAATTTATATGCCATTTGATGCAGAATGAACTATATATATATATTGCAAATATTAAAAAAAAAACCCTGTACGGAGACATATTTTGGCTAGTGTATGTATGTATGTATGTACATATGTATAAAACCTAAATAAATCAAACGTATCGATGTTAATAAAATTTAATATATTAAGACAAAAAATTAAAGTGGAATCGATTTCCTTAAAGTGTGGTAAGCGTAAGAGCTAATACTGCAGCGCGAATTCGATGAATTGAAATCGACGACTAGTTGAGGGTGTTGTTCTAATGCAATCATATGTTCTACATATATATTTACATATTACATACGAATATTAATATGTATATGTACATTTATTACATATGCTCATACTATTTCGATAACACCATAGTTCGGGCCCTGCAGTGAAAAGCCAAATCAGTCAGTAAAAATACTAGTTCATTGTCTAGTATGTGCTAAAGTGATGGCCTACCAATCCGACAATTTCAAAGAATTTAAGCGTTCAGCGAGTCGCTTGGAGGTGGTTAAGATTTTTCAAATTAAATCAATGTAAGTCAATATAATTATTTCAATTTAAATATAAATAACACATTGGAAAATCTAATTCCATTGCAGAAAAAACATAAAAAATAACAATAAAAAAAGTAAAAAAAAAATATAAAAAATTTCCCCTGTGCCAGGCCTTGAACCTTGGACCTCAGGAATCCCACGCCAGTGCTTTGCTCTGTCTGCCATTGCGACTGTTGGAGCGCCGAGAGCAAATGACATACTTATGATGCTACAGTATTTCTACTAGTAGATGCTAATGCATAGCCTAATAATTGACATCTCGCAGGACATCGCCATGTTAAAACTACCAATTGCTAACATTGAAACAGCATAGAACGTGAACTATTTAGTTGGGCTGACACGCAAACTGGTAGAATTCTAGTTCACAACTAGTAGCTTTCCCTGCAGGGGGTGTCTTCAGTTTCTTACATATATTAACGTACAATTGTGTGCGTTTACGTGTTGATATCATGCCATTATGATTTAACACCTTACTATAACTGAAGATATTTATTTGTCATATTGCCGATGGATGCGATGCGGTTACATTACCACATCCTGCATTATGTTTTAACATACATGCATACATATGTCATACATTCATATGTACTAATCCGCGTGTACACAGCTTTTGGATTTGTGGCTAAAACATGCGCATAGTTGTTGAATAATATGTTTATATGATAGTGCTTTCTGGAAATTAACCACATTAAATTAGTTTGACAGATATTTAATGTTGAGGAAAATTGGCCAGCTAAGGGTTACTCTATTTATATGACGACTATACTTTAAATTTGCTTTAATCATATGTTGAATGTTAATGTCAATATTTTAATAAAATACAATACAAAAAGTTTATTGCGTCCTGTTTAGTCGCTTTTAAATTGTCATTTTCGAATTTCGAAGTGGTCTTTTACCCATTGTTTATGAAAGAGCATTTGTTTTTGGCCGAATTTCGCCGTGTTTTCTTTATCAGATCACTCAATTCATTCATAAATGCTGCAAAGGTTGCCCTGTTACTGAATTTTCCCAATATTGGCGATGAAGATTATCCTGAGCAGATCGAACTTCGCGCCTGCTTTTAGGACGCTTTTTCAACCGTTGCTTCAACAGATTGGACAATGTGTTGTATGCCTACCGCATGCACTCGTTCCATTAGGGTCTTACAGTTTTGCGTCGCTTTCGAACGGCAAATAATCTTCTTGAAAACGTTTTTATCGCATCAGTTAACTCACCTATGAGTGACTCCATAAGAACTTAACTTTCTTTCATTAAGATGTTGCCTTGATCAGAAATCAAACCTGGATCTTTCCGAGGGATACTACGAACTTCTAACAACTCAGTTACCCCGGTTTATAGTCTTAAAATCATATTTTTTGCCAGATTTCCAAAGAGTAAAATAGTTCTTAAAAAAGAAACTCTCTCAACTGGCTTAACATAATTTTCCATTCATTTGTTGCATACTTAACTACATTTTGTTAGTGTCGGTGCCACCTGAGTTAACTTCATTTTATTTTCACAAAAAATTGTTTTGAATGTTCTCTTCTCACTTGACACACCCAAAACGTTCCACCTCATCTCCTGCGAGCATATCAACTTTAGCGTTAGGTTTACCTTTAACTTTAACATGTCATTGTGAGATGTGTCCAAATTCGACTGCTATCAATCAAAACACTCGAATATGCTCATCTTTAAATGTGTGTTTGTATATACATATCTAGTACTTATGCAAGTTTGTGTTCCTCCATGTATGTAGGTATGTATGTATGTACTATATAAATAAAGATGTGTTAGCTAACCACCAACAACAATAATACGTCAACGTCATCAGAAAGGACATACACATATACACATACATACATAAATGCATGCACATCAAAAATGCTCTTGCAAAAGGGACATACATAAAACCTAAGCCAAAGATTTGACATGGATCAGTAATCTAATGCCAGATTACTATTCCGCATGAGTCGTTGCTCGATGTGTTGGCGTTGGCATTGATGTTAATGTTGCTGTTGGTGTTATTGTTACTGTTATTGTTGGGTTTGGTTTAGGAGGTTTTAGTTATGTTGTTACTGTAACCAAAGCTTCTTTCGCATTCAATGCTGTTGGCTGTGCTAAAATACCGCCCTCACCTCACCTCATCCCACCATTATTTACTGTGCTGACGCCGCTCGTTTGTGTTGGTGTGTCTTATCGTTCATTTGGCTGGTTTTACCTCTGTTGCAACCATTGCTACTAGTGTTGTTGTTGCTGCAAACTCTGCGCTACTCGAACTGTGCTCAGTGTGTATGTATGTATGCTTGGTTGAATTAGAGGTGACTGAAGGAATAGAGGTGGATCCACAGTAAAACCTTTTTTACTAAAGTAGGGAATACATCAATTTGTGTAATTTTTTGCGTTGGTTATAGATTTGTACATAATGTATGATTGCCCTTATTTTCTGTGAGAGTAAATAAGAATATGTTCCAGGGTTTCTTAAGGTTAGTTTGTACTTTCTGTAAAAGAGTCCTAGCTCGAAGAGTGCAGAATTTTCTTGAAATAGATCATCGCAAGAGACTAAGAACGAATTATAACACGTAATTTCGTATTTTGAAAGAATATAAAATATCTCCAATTTCAAGTGAAAATTTCCATAGCTTTTGACTTCAAATAGGGTGGTTGTGCGTCCGCATAAGTTCGACTGAATCCCCTTCCAGAGACGCACAACCCCGTAGGGTGATTTGGCAATCCAATAAGATTTTTTGATATTGTGGGTCAACTTTACTTGGACATTATGACCACCATGTCTGTAGTTAGTTGTGTAAGAAATCTTCTTTAATTTGGAAGCTTTTCTCTAAACATTTTTCTTCCTTTACAGTTTTTATGTGATTTTAATTTCTTTGTTCGATTATATTTTACCGCCATTTTATGTTTTTTCTTATTTTTTCGATCAAAAATTCTTGAAATACAATTTTTTTGTGTTCGAATTTAGGGTGAATTTCTTTCATCGTAGCCTCTTCTTTTGATCGCTTAGAATTCTTTAAAATTTAAAAAAATTAAATCTAAAAAATTTAGTAACGAAAAACTCATGATTTGAAATTAAAAACTGTTGATTCATTAGAAAATTTCCATTTGCATTTATGTATATATTTTTATTTTAGTAAAAAAACCTTGATTATCGAAATGTGCCCATTAACACTAGATAGCCTGGAAAATCGACATACCATGAAACACGGACATGGGACATTTAACCCGACTACTTTAAAATAAACTGATTCTATTTCAATTCATGCAGGGTGAATGAAATTCAAAATCAAGTGAAAAAGAATCAGCCTATAATTTTTAATTGAAACCCGTTTGTGTATTCTTTTTAAAAATAACATAAAATTTACATTTGCATTTTTATTTTCTTATTTTGGTAACAGAAAAAAACTTAATATACATGCATGTTTGCCAAAATGGGGGTCAAATGACCCCTAGCCGCCTTTTTAGGTAGTTGTACTATTTATTTAAGTTTGAAACAAATAAAAATTATACTTTTTTTAAATAAAATAATAAAAGCCAAACATTTTTGTGTATGAAGGAATCAAATTCCATGCTAAGAGAGGATGGAATACGTCAGCTCTTAAGCAAATACTTAAAAGCTTTTTTTAATTCTATTTACTTTCGCTACGCCACTGCACTTCATCCTCCATATGAATGACGAAAACTGCTGTAAGCTCGTAGCTGAATGTGAATTAGGAATATCGATTGCCATTACTTGCTCAAAGAAAAGCTACATCAGATAAAATATTGTATTGCATTGCCTTTGACGATACAACAACAACGATTGAAGCGGGGAGAGGTGGTGGGTAGCGAGCCAGGAATATTTTTATGAACACCAATCGAAGGTAGATAAGCCATACGAAATATGAAATATCTGGAAATTTATGTGCATGCATATACACACATCAGAAAAATTTATACGAAAAGAGAAATGCAAAATTTTGCTTCTGCTTTTGAGCGGCAACAGCAAACCGGAACCTTTGGCTTGGTATTTGCAGACAGTCTTGAGCACACTGAATGGGGATTACAAATCGTTCAATGATTTTGTATGTAAATATATGCTGCAATAACGGCAGCAATAATAATATGTATTTTCAAATATTGCTCGTGCTTGTGTGCATTTGTGTTTGTTTTTATGTGTGGCGATAGGCACTCACCGGCAGCCGTACACTCTCTCATGGACCAGTGCAGCAAACACCAGCCATCAGCCACTAAAGCTTAAAGCGCACGGACCTGCCATTTTTTACTTTCCCACAAAAAGCAAAAAAAAAATAAAAAATTCAAATAAATACCAAAAATACAAAAAAAAAAGACTTCACATACAGCCACATCACCCACCTATTCCACCCACAATCAAAATGGCCACGGTTCAAAAGTAGCTCTTAAGCTTCTCGTCGACGCCATAAAAACCTCTACTAGCGAGTCAGCACGAACGTGCCACAATGGCTATAACGTGGCAAAGTGGCAGTAGTAGCCTGCGTGCTTGCCTGACTGCTGATGATTCCCAAGTGGAGGTAACTAACTCACAGCGCCGCAGTGTTGTTTTTTTATGTTTGTGTTTGTGTCATCGTTGGATTGCTGATGGTTGGGGAGCAGTAGATTTGCTAGAAAATCATTGTTTGTTTGGTGCGGTACGTGACTGTAGCGTTTCAACTCGTATTTGCTCAAATGCTTCTTCTCCAACACGTATGTACGTACATAGTAGTGTGTCTCTGCTTTTGGAGTTGTTGCAGCGTTCTTTGGTCTTTTGGTTGGTTGAATGTCTGATTCGTTTGGTGGCCTGCCTGCCCGTTCGATCGTTGTTGTTCTTCTCATCTATTTTATATTCTATGGTTGCCTGCTGTTCGCTGTCAACGGTGCCATCGTATCACAAGCACCGATGCACACACACGACCATACTAACAATAGGACATATTTACATACATTTACTCATTGTATAGGTTTGCAGGTTCTTCCTTTCGTTGGCGGTGTTACTGACATTGGCTTAGTTTACCAATGATAGGCAGATAGAAAAGCTTGTTTGCAATTCTGGGATGCCCTCCCATCGCTATGCTTCCTCTGGCTTAGTGACACTAAGTCATGAAGGCTGTCAGGGTTTGCCTCTATATTTTATTAAGATTATTTTTATATTTCGTTGTACTATATTTATTATCTGCAATATTCTACATTCTACCGCGTCTTGAAGTTTCTATGTCCGAAGGTATATTGGTTTGAAGGCAAGGAGTGCTTTATAGATTCCAAACAAACAACTATTAGCTATACTATATTAAGACTCACCTTGGCCGCTAAGCCTAGATTATAATCTAACTCCTAGGTCCTGTGGACCAATGTCAGCATCTAGAGCTAGTATGAGTTTCTAGCTGACCTAAATATATGGCCTAGTAGAGGTGCACGCAGGACTAAATATTCAATACAGATCCAGGCCATACCGACATTGAGTTTTTAGGTCCCAAACCCTAGATTTTTCTGATTTCTACCGCGGGTCCTGTGTGTCTTTCAAATTAATTTTAAATAATTTACTTGAATATATTTTTCTCAAATATTGTGGCATCTTCTGGTTATTTTGTTTGCTTCCCATTCGTTTTTGTCTCAATGTAACATTAAAAAGTGCTAATTTCATATAAAGTTTTATCGGGAGTACAAATATATAAATACCTTTCTGATACCGTTCATCCCAGCCATTTTAAGTTAAGTACTATAGGTTCCACGGGTTCCGATATCCCGCTCCCATTTATTTTGCATAGATAAATTTGTCAAGACTTTTTGAAAGAAGGCATCGATAATAAAATGAAAATATTAGTGATTTTTTGGTTTTTTCTGGACTTTTTAGCCCAGTAAAATTAGATAAATTTGGTAGGAAAATTTAAAAAAAATTTGTAGCATCAATTTTTTTATGCAGTTTACTTCTATTTGACACGTAGATCATGGATCCACAGTCTTGCTCCTAAATTTCATTTGGCAACATTCCGCCATCTTGGAATTAAGTTTTTTTGGGGTTTTTTGCGATTGCAAGCTTATTTAGCATTTTTCGTAAAAAAATGGTTTAA
This sequence comes from Rhagoletis pomonella, assembly GCF_013731165.1. NCBI lineage: Eukaryota > Metazoa > Arthropoda > Insecta > Diptera > Tephritidae > Rhagoletis > Rhagoletis pomonella. The sequence goes on along the minus strand of NW_023461152.1, from coordinate 18,722 downwards.
TACAAATATGTAGAGAATTTAATTGCCCCCCCCCCCCCCCCCCCCCCCCTAATGACCGAGGAAATTGACCCGTATGGCGACATCGTCGACATAAGTCACCACCTTGATGCCATGGTAATCTAGTTTAGTCATGATAGCGCTGAAAGTATTTCTGCCTCCCTGCGTGGTGCCTGTCACTACATATTTGCTAAAGGAGCCTAATTCATGTAGGCAATCTACACTGACATTCTTGAAGGCACCCAGAAAGCAGGTCGATCGGGCGAACCACTTCGTGTGGGGCGCTCACCGGTCACCGTTCACTTCATTGGCTGTCCTGTCTCTGTATGTAATTTAACCTAAATAATAAATCTAAGTGTCTTCAAAACGTTTTAAGTACTAAATACATTTGGCTTGTTTGTCTGGCATCCTTGGCATAAGCTTAGGCAGGACATGATTCAATAGCAATTTGTATCTTTTCTTTCCCCAGAAACTCCTCCAAGCAGTCTTCGAAGAGTGGTTATAGAATGTTTAAAGTAGCCGCCTCGAGTTCTTCGACCCCACACCCTAATAAGTGTGTATTCAGCAGGACATCAAACTCAGAGTGTCCTTTGACGAAGACTCTGCTCAGCTCGGCCTTCTCCCTGATACCCCCAAGGGATTCGTAAATTACCTCTAGGAGCTTTTGTTGGCACCGCGGATGACCTTTTTGTACTTCCTTAAGATTTCCGTATACTGGTACCAGACCTTACTGCTTTAGCATTCGTAGAAGGACTTCCTTACCTATTTCCGAAGCTTCGTAATTTCCACCAAGGTGTGTCCTTATGCCAAGGAAGCCCTTTGTTAAATGGTCCATTCTGATGTCAAGCTCGCCTGCGCCATTCCCTCAAAATGAGTTTTTGGAATATATATCTACAAGGATTTATAAAGGATAATTCAAATCGAAAGAGTACGCAACAGTAATGTTAGACCCTGCATTGCCGGATACTCTCTTCTGTGGAGTAGGCAAAGCACTTTTGGCTGATTGTTCGCCTTCAATTTTATATAGGCCATTGTTGCCTTACGCGCTCACTTCTGTTAGTTTCACATCTGCAGTTCAACTTTGTGTCGAAAATTATTCCTAAATACTTCGCATGTTCGTTTGCTTAGACGTCGTATTTACTAGCCAAATTTTGGCTAATGGAAAAGACTGTTGCCTACCAATTTTAACTTTCTCTCTTATCTGTTTTTCGTCTCCGCGGCTATATTTTACACTCAATCTCTTATCTCCTTGCATTTCTTTCGCTTTCAAAAACACTCTTTGTTGTTTCTATCATTTCTTATCACTTTGCTGAATGTGTCTCTGGGCTGTCATTTTCATTTCGATGAATATCTCGTCCAACGACGTACATATCATCGTCAGCATTAAACTCATCCACAACATTTCGCATAAATTACCGTCTGCTAAATACGACCTCAGCGGCCTAGTGATTTTTATTTGGTGTGCGGTTTCATGTTGCCACTTACATTGACGAGCGAATGCGAATGAATGAATAGACGTACAGGGGACACTTTTCTCATTCCATTAGAACTCATACTATACATGTGCATTAGACTGCATCACTCCCCATACAAAAAAATATCGGTACTCCATTGGAATTCTAAAATCTGTTATATTTTAAGACTTCCACCAAAATATTTCGGAAAAATATTCAGATTTACGTGACCTGGACCGAGGACTTGTGAGGTATCATTAATAAGGAATTTTCTCACCCTTTTTATTTCTTTGCTAATAAACTCATAATGAAGGAGAAAGGTAGGATGAACGAGCGTCATTTCAAGTTGAATTAAGATGTTTTGGTATTTAAAAAACAAAAAAAAACTGGGGCATGAATGAGTTTTTTTTGCACAGAAATTAAAAGAGTGGAAAAACACCATTCTACTGAGACCCCATAAGTCTAAATCAAAATAGGTTTGGCCCCGTTATTCACGTTTTTCGTAAATTAATTTTTGAAAAAGGCTAAAAAACAGCATCAAAAATCTCATTATTACGATTCCGTTGAAAAGATTTTTAAATATTTTTATGCAGATTTTTAAGCTTAATCGGGTTTGCCATCTCAGGGATTTTTTTTAAGTTCTTTAAGAAACTATTTTTATTCATAAAAAACTCCATTTTTGAAGGTATTTTCAAATCGGTCCAGCTCACGTAAATCTTAATATTTTTCCGAAATATTTTGGTGAACGTCTTCAAATATAATAAGTTTTGTAATCCCGGCGGAAAAACCGCAACCTTTTTGGGTGATACAGTCTAATGTACATACATACATTCATTTATTAGCATTGCCATAATTGCTGGCAACATATTAATGCCTTCTGTTTTAGACATCGGATTATTAAAGTCCATGCATCTAGATGCCATAGGAATATTTTTGCATCAAAAAGAAAATTTTGAAAAAAAAAATTTTCGCTTACGTTATTTTGGCGGTTAGGGCTCGATATTAATAAATGTTGCTTGGTTCTAGAGTTTATGAGTTTTGCTCTTCTTATTACAATTTCAGCTACTAAGTATCTTAATTTTATCTGTGAAGGGTATGCATATTATTCATACGACATGTCGCACAATAGTCTTCACCCTAAAATCTCTATTTTTTTCTCATTATTTTAGACTTATCTTTTTGTAACAGTATTTATATATTTTGAATTTCGGAAAAAAGTTTCACTACCATAAATTTTCTTTGTTTGAAGACGAAATATTTTTAGAAGGAAAGTCGAAGGTGTCTAAAGAAATTGAAATGTTGTACAGGGATCGATTTTAATCCCTAAATTAACTTCTTCTGTTTGACTTTTGTGCTTCGGAATTTTCCATGTCGAGCTTTACTTGTTTTGATAGACGCTCAGTTCGATCGGGCTTCTCGTTTTCCGATTTGGAGGCAGTCACGTAGTTTGCCTGGAGCCTAGTGCTACAGACAATAATTCCACTATATCTATTGTGTAGGTTGAATTTTCTGTGGGACTAAAGATACAATCTACGCCTACACTGGCGTTGAAGTCATCCAAAAATATTTTTATGTCGTTCCAAAGAAAGTCCTCTCCCATGGATCATAGAAGCTGTATTTGGTCACTTCATCCTTCTCTCCCATGAAGAACCTCACTTTGAGCAGATTTTGGCGAGACGTCTACTGAAAGAAGAAAGGAAAGCTTGGCGATTGTTAAGACTCGTCAATCTAGACAGGCTTTGATCGCTGAGACAACAGCTAAGATAGTAAAAATCTGAGTCATTCCGTTACGTCGAACCGATTCTTGTTGAATGACACGTTTGACACTTATCGACACGTGCCTCAACCAATCATCATCTTGGGTTTTGAAAAGTGCACAGCACCACAGGCGTAATTAACGCTATAAACACTCAGATAAGTCCTAATCTTGACCATTGCAGTCCCTAAAAATAACTTTCCTAATACAGTTGCACCTGGAAAAAGCCGTTTATACGGCGGAATTGCTGGCAAAATGCCACTGGCCTTCGATCGAGAGGGGCACGACCATTCGATCCGACGCTGTAAATACGGGCTGCACATTTCACCAATGAACTATAATTACCTTCACGAGTTATTGCCCGAACTCGTATTTCAATCTAATATTACAGGATGAAGTGTGGGACTTCTTTTGCCCCGCCGAGATTCCGGACATTCCAGTTGTATTCCTTCAATCTATAGTCCTCCGTATGTAGGGGTCGTTATCAAAAGAGGGAGTCTAATTCAAAGCTTGTTGTAGTTCTTCGTTGGTTTTTACATGGTGACTTCCTGTGCGTAACCAAATTGAAACTCCTAAAAGTAGGTGGTAGACGGGTCCAAAGTTAATAGAGTCCACACTTCTTCCCAAGTTGGGCTTTCTAAAGTTAACATTCTTTTAAACAAAATCTTCAGAATGATCTATATTTCTATATACATATATATGTATATTTTTTAATTTCCTTCTGAAGACCATCACTTCTCGGATACCTTGTATAGTTTTGAATACATATCTTGAAAACGCTAGATATTCGTCCAAAGGACAACTAGTCCGAGCGCCCGCCGCCTAACTTAGCTCCATTTAACCCAACAAAACACATTGCGGTACTCTTCAATGATTGTCTCCCTCAACTTCATACCTCCCATTATCCCATCAATAGCTGTGAGTTGTTAAACATTTGCAACAGTCAAAATAGTCAACGAAATACAAACATTTTCCAATAGATACCCTTAAAGTTATGTCAGCATTTTACACCAACAAAAGTTTCTCAGCACGCTTGAAAAGGTAAATATTCAACGCATTTGTATCCAAAAACTGTGCTTTGTGACTGTTGCTTTAGCTGTTGCTGTTGTTGCTTTCATTGTTGATGCACAAGCAAGATAGCAAAAATGTCATTCTCATCCGAAGCGCTTGTGAACGCACATTAATATATATTCATACATATATGTATATATATGTATATATAAGTACATAGTACATAGACATGAACTTAAGTAGACAAAGTAAAAGCCAACAGCCAACAGCCAACGGCATCCAACTGACAGTCAAATCAACCAAACTTCATTCATCCATCCCTCACGTGGTGGCTGATATCGAAGTTGTTGATGCTGCGCTGTCGATGTCGTTGAGTACTTTGCATAAATTTTCAAATAACTTTGTAACTTTGAATTTGGTAGCAAAAAGTATGGTAATTCTTTACTTTTTATGGCTTAGATTATCATAATTATTGTAATACTTTCCGCTGAGCGCAATGAGGGCGCACACAGAGTAAGCGTCGTGTTGCGATCAGTGATGCCACATTGTTTTTTTTTATTTGTTACCAACATCACCAGAAAAAGTTACCAAATTCGAAAAGAAATGAATTAACTTTTTTTTATGTGAAAAGCATGAAGTTAACATCCCACACCAAGCATTTCAGGCATTCGCACTTTTCAAGCTTTCAGCCTTCTACTCGGATAATATTTTTATGTTGGCGGGAGCGTCGAAAGCCAGAACACCAAAAAAGCTGGCGAGATCCGAGGTTCGATTCCTTGTGCAGCGGGTTTTTTTTTAATAAAGCGTTTTCTCTTTTCAATTCACGTTTTTTTATTAATCCATTCAAGTTTGTTTCTTTTTATAATTTATTTAAAAAAATAAAAAACTTTTAATTCCTCTAAATTTTACAAACTCATTTTATGTAATTTTTTCCTATTTTAATAAAATTTTTTTTCTTTTTTAATTTAATTTTCTTGTGATTTTTAAATTTTATTCTTTGAAAATGAAAAACATTTTTCGAATTTGAACTAATTTCTATGTACTCGTTATTTTCTTCTCTTTTTAATACAATTTTTTTATTTTGTTTTATCTTTTTTATTTATTTTTTTATTTTGTTAATTTTTTTTTTATTTTTTTATTTATTTTTTATTTTTTTTTAAATTAGTTTTATCTTAATTTATGGATTTTATTGTTTAAAAAAATATATCTATTTTTTTTCATTTAAATCAATTTTTAGAAACTTATTTTATAATTTTTTAATTTCTTACTTAATTACTTATTTATTTTAATTATTTTTCTTTTTTTAATAATTGGTTTTCTTTTAATTTAATTTTATTTTAATTGTTAAAACGAAATGAAGTAAAAAAAAATCTTTTTAAAACAATAAATTCTAAAAATAAAAAGAAAAATAATTAGAATAAATAAAACAAATCTAAAAAAAATCAATTTAAAAAACAAGAAAACTATTAAAATAAGTAATTATTTTTCTTGTTGTTTTCAAATAATTTGTTATCTTTTTTTGATTAAATCTTCATTTAATTTTTAGTTATTATTGTATTAATAATAAAAATATACACATATATTTTATTTAGTTTAATTTTTACAAAAGATATTGTTAACAGACAAACAGAAGGACGCAGATCTTTCTATTAGTCTTTCGAAAGACAGAAAAAAAACTTTCAAAAAAGTTGCCAGAGTTGACAAGACTTTTTTTCTTTCGAAAAACTCTGGTTAGTTATAAGACAGTTGCCACGATTGCCCTATTGGACTTACATAGACAATGCAAAGTTACTGAATGCCATAGATCTTTGAATGGGAACATACATACATAGAATTATACTCAGATGCATGCCACTACATCGGGATATTGGGTAAATGCGAAGCTGACGAATTAGGAAGACAAAAGCTTTTTTTAAACATTTTGTTACAAACCGCACCGGATTTTCTGGGGTTTCCATAATAGCAATCGCACACCGTTGTTCTTAAGTTGCAACCTTAACGAGAAAATAATTTTTTTCCATGTGAAGATTTACAGGCCACGTCATAAAGTAGAATCAGATTGGGCATGTATAAACGGGGAGGATCAACTCTAGTTAACCAACATGTAACTCCGAGCAAAAATGTTACCAAACTAACAAAAAAAGCGAAATCCCAACTTGATAAAGAAAAAATTACCAATTTTGGAAAAAACCAAAACGGCAACGCAGTTGTGATTTGATCCGGTGGCGGCTCAGAATTGTTGTTATTTTTGTCGTTGTTGGCTGCCATTTTTATGTTTTGTTGCTTCGCTGACTGGTCAATGAGCTAGTGGAATTGCGCTAACGGGAGTGGGAGGCGGCGTTGGTCTTTCGGTTGGCTGATTTGTGGAAATTTTCGCTCTGTGATTTGAATTTTGTATTTTTATCTATTCAGTTTATAAGGCAAATCGTCTGTATGCGGAGGAGAAGTGCTTGTGGCTTATGGAAATTTCCGATTTAATGCAATGTACATAATTATGAGCCAGTTTAAGCCAGGTGGGAAAATGATGATTGCTTCTGAGTTATGATTTTTATCCCACATAGAGAGAGAGAAAAGAAATTAAAGTGTGATTTGGATTGTTTTTGTTTTTTTTTTGTTTGAAACATATTTTTTATTTTTTTATTTTATTTTATAATATTCTACAAATAACTATATTGCAATTCGCAGCACTGGCATCGGTGGCCTCCGGCTGTTCTTATTGTCTTGTGAGTGGGCGTTTGATTTTATGTTATGTCTAAGTAAATCTACGTCTTATAGAAGTTTTGGCTATATTTCTTTGGTTTATTTAATTTTTAATATTTTTTTTTATAAAAATCTAGCTTATATAACAAACTGCCTATAAACTTTGTTTGAAATTTAGGCGACAATTTCTTGAATTTTTACACTTTTTGCACAAAGTTTGAAATGCCGATTGCAAGGTTGGGGATATTCGTTTTTTTTCGGGTTTTATTTTTTCAGATTACTTCCTCCTCCCTTAATTTTGGCAATTAAAAAATAAAAAAAAGATAAAGTGCGAATTCGTGTAAACTTAAACCCACTTGCTGCCTACTTTTCTCTATATATTTTGATCAAGGACCGTAACAGTTACAATTTTTATAATAAAAACAATTATTTTTTGACTTTTATTTAATTACTTTTAAAATAACAATTATTTCTGATTTTTATTTTATAAATCCAAAATAAGAGTAATTTTTATTTGTATCTAAATAATCTGCAAATAACAATTATTTTTAATTTTTATATTATATGTCAGAGATAACAGTTATTAAAGACCTTTATTTATAAAAGTCATCGATGAAAATTAGTGACTTATTTTTTAATCATATTTAAAAACTTATGACTTATATTGATAACTTTGAAAAGTAAAAGTCGCTGGCTGATTTTTATTGATGACTTTTATAAATAAAAGTCTCCAATTATTGTTTTCTAAGACATATAATATAAAAATCAAAAATAATGGTTATTTTGGATTTATAAAATAAAAATCAAGAATAACTGTTATTTTTTAAATTTTGCATAAAATTTACAAAAAAAAATTATTTTGAAATCACATTCTCGTTGAAAAATAAATCGAGTGGTATTTACCACTTAGTTTTAGAACATTTCCTTCATAGTGAATTTTTCAATGACAGTTTTCATCAATAACTGTTATGTTCGGTCCCTGATTTTGACCGCTTTCCATATGAATGTTTCTAGCCATTCGTGTATTTACTTATACATACAAATTTATGTATGCAAATGCCTTTGTATGCTCATACTTGTACGCGTAATAAGTATTTAACGCCTCTGCCAGATGCACGTGCGGTGAGGTGTTCACGTGGAAGCAGCCCCCCCAATTCTTGCCCAAAACCAAAATGGCGTTAGACTGAATACGCTACGTGGTGGTATAACGGCCGGCGCACTTGACGTGGGTGGGCAAACAGCTTCACACGTACATACATAAATTTATATGGGGATATGGACTTATTTCCATGCGCAAGTCTGACTGCGTATGACATTTGCACACACACACACAAAAGCACTTCCTTGTGCATTCATATCAGTTCATCAATGTGTTTGGCCGTTTATGGCATTTGCTATGCATTTATTGTGGCTTGGCTTTAGCTTTAGCTTCTTATCAGATCATTTTATTTAAATTTCAACTTATTGCTAAATATTTATGATTTGATTTATTGCGCATGGTTGTTATGGTTTCCTGTTGCAATGCTGTTTGCTGATTTTTTATGGACTGATAACATAAATCATTTTGAGGGGAGAGAGAACAGGTGCGGGGTGGTAGTTGTGTATGCATATTTATCATAGCAAACCTTAATCGGATTCTCATTCAATTTTATGCAAATATACTAGGAATTCGAATTTTTATAATCGGTGTCTATTTTCCTGTATAAAAGTAAAAACTAAGGGATTTATCGCTGATATTTCATATGCGCATAAATTCCAGCTGCTGCGGTCCATACTGCACGACGTTAATCTAATATGCCAACATTTTTTTTTTTTAATTTAGCATTAAGCATGTAGTGAATTTGTTTGAGTTAAAAAGACAAACATCTTAGGTGAAATCATAATGCAAATGAAAAGAGGTGGTATTTATAGGTGGTGTAGTTTAAAAAGTATAAAATAAAACATGTTAAAATTTTTTTTTGTATATTAGCCTTTGAAGTTTGCTTGAACCAGTTTAAATCTGCATCAAAGCACACTGTGAACTATGTTTTTCAATAAATACACAATTTATTATTTTTATTTACTAAAGTTGCCGAAAGCGTTTTACTTCTGGGAATAAGTAATGCAAATTGATGTAAAGTATGCCGAAATGATTATGACTTTGATAGATAACTAACTCCCACGAGGTCAAATAGCTAGTTAAGAATAAGCAATTTAGCAGATGTTATGAAATTTTCTAAAAGTGGAAGGGCAATGCAAGTGTAAGTATGAGAATATACATAGGAATGAATATGTTGACTCAAAATGAAGCTTTGGGTGGTGGTTGTTATCACAGAAATAAGTATTTAAATAATAACAGGCCAATTTTGGCAACTGTCATTCAATTTACCACAGTCTTTTGAGAGACCTTTGTCATTTGTGGCAAATTTTCTTTAAAGCTCTTTTCTGACTAGCGAAAGACTTACTGAAACCTTTGCTAACGAGGAGGTCTTAAGGCCGTTTTCTCCGTCTCCGGTTAACTCTAATCCCCAGTTAAACATCTTTACCGACGTTACCGACACAATGTTATACGCATGGAAGCAGTAACGTCGGCAACGATGTTTACCTGGGGATTAGTGTTAACCAGAGTTGGTGAAAATGGCCCTTAGCGTTATTCTGCTTGTCTTCTAGAAATAAGTTTTTTTTTGAAAAATGAAATTAAATAAAAATATATATAATAAAAACTAAAAAGTATATAAAAATAACATAAGTTAAGTAAAGAAAAGATTAAATAAAAAAGAAAAAAATATAAATAAGAAAATAATTAAAATAAGTTTTTAAAAATTAAATAAAATTAAAAAATAATTTTTCTTTTGAAAACAATAAGATCTAAAAGTTAGAAGAAAATTTAAGTAAAAAAACGAAACCATTTTATTTGATATAAAAAAAGTTCCTAAAAATGAATTCTTATTAAAAAAAAGCTATATATATTTTTTAAAACGATAAAATCTAAAAATTAAAGGAAAATTAAATTAATAAAAAATAAAAGGAAAATAAATTCGTTAAATGAAAATGAAATTCAAACAATATTTTTTTATTAAATAAATTTTTTAAAACAATATAATTTAAAAATTAAAAGAAAATTAAATTAACTAAAAAGACAAAGAAAATAAATTCGTAAAATGTAAATGAAATTAAAACAATATTTTTTTTTATTTATGTGAAAATTAAAAAAAAAATAAAACCAAAAAGAAAATAATTAAGAAAATAAGGAATTGAATTCAAGAAAGAAAATACATAAACCAAGTTGCTAAAAATTAAAAATATATATGCATATCTTTTTAAATATCTACCTAAGAAAATCTAAAAAAAAGAAAAAAAATAATAAAAAGAAAAAAAAATAATAATAAAAAGAAGAAAAAAAAAAATAATAAAATTCGCTGCCCTACAGGTGGTATTTTTAACGATCTAAGCGCCCATAACTAAATTTTCTAAACTTGTAAGAAATTTAAAAAGTAGTCACATTGGATAGAGAACAATTCTCAGCCCTTCTCAACTTTCTATCTTGCGCGGCGACAGTGAAGAAATAGTTATGTATGTATGTGTTTTTAAATCGTACATGATGTTATCTTGATAAATGTTTTGTTTCAGTAACATCTGTCGAGGAAGATCTGGACGATGAAGTACCATGTCACTCATCATCATCTTAATGCAAAAAGTACGTTAACTGAATTTTCAGAAAAAAATAAATACTACTTATAAGTAAAAAAAAAATTGTTTTACATACTTACCCAAAATTTTAAGTCATTATTCACTGAAAAACCATTTCGTTGGCACAAAGTCAATCAAGGGAGTTGAAATAAATAATATAAAGTAAATAAATAATTTTGACCTGCTAGATCGGCAAAATACCCCTATGTTTGTCCGAGGATTCGAACCTCGGATCTCTCGAACGGCACGCCAGTGCTTTATTACTGTTCTTGCATCTCCTTTTTTAACATGCTCAAGTGCTTTCTGTAAAAAGAGTCTTTTTCCATAAAAGTTGTGAAAAAGGCTTTTTTTGTAAGACTTTCGTGCCAGAATAAGCAAAATCTTGCAAACTATCTTGCCTACTGTCTTACAAAAGATTTGCAACAACCTTAGCTAGAATTGATAGGTAAATGTGGGCAAAGTACATACATATATGTATGTGAAGTGTATACATAGCTATACAAATCTCACTCAAAAATAATTAAAGGGTAAAAACTGCCAAAATTTTTACTTTGTAAACTATTTACTTTCTCAATATTTTCGAAACAATATATTTCGAGTGACAGTAACTTATTTTGCTTTCTGCCAAACGTGAGTAGATACTCGCCCATGGCTGTACGTGCGCGCCTATGTATAAACAAATGTCACGCGCATGAAATTTCATTTGGTGATTGCTCACAAAGATTTCCCGCTGCTAGGTGTTGTAGAGGTAACCCGCAGTGCACAGTGTACTTTGCTTGGGCTTTAGAAGCGGTCTGGCGGCGCCAGCGTGTCTCCTGCGACATTTGTGCAATGTAGTTGACACTTTGTTTTTAGGCCAACCCAGTTTACTCATTTTCTGCCCGAGTGTGTGTGTGTGTGTTTGTCTTCGGTTGACAAACCCATTTTATTCTCGTCTGTTGCTATTTGCCAAAAATCCGTTTCTCCCCGTTTCACCAATTTTTGTGCCATTATTTCACTCACACGCTTCTGTTGCAATTTTCAGCTTTCAGTTTTCAAGTTCTCAACGCGCTTGTTGGCCTGTCATTCATTGCTGCACCGCGACGCACCAGACCACACCACACCGTGCATCTCATCGAAAGTAATCATTTTGCGCGAACATATGACCATGGCAGTCTAAACAAGTGCCGCAGGCGTTCACCGGGTTCAGCCTGTTCCGTGTGTTTACCCACTCGCAGACTCACAGACACACTAGTGAGTGGCTGGCGCACGGCCTGAATTCGACTCACTTTTTGTACATAGCACAAATTCTAGATAACTTTACTGATGTATCTACATACTACATACATACATATGTATACATTTCCCAACAAGCATTTCAGTAAATGTTTTTGAAAATAACTTAAAGTAAGTTTGCTATAATAAGCGTTAAATAAGCATTTTTAATATTAAGCTTATTAAAAGTTTTTTCAAATAAACCTTTAATAAGTTTTTAGAGCGAATGTTTATAAATAACTTAAACTTATAAATGAAATGCAAATGCCAACGACATGAAGTAGTAAATATAACATTTTTTCAATCGTAAGTGACGTGTTTACGTTTTTTAAAATATATTGTTAAAAGAAAAAATTAAATAAAACCGACGCGGTATAAAATAATCCAATCCAGGACCCGCTGCGCTAATCGGTGGAGCATTCGAGTCTTCAAATGATGAGTTCTCCTTATCCTTTCTTTGTTTAACATTCAGGTAAAAATGTATTAAATTTTTTTCAGAAAAGTTCATCAATGAGAATGGTGGGGATGAAGCGGAATATATAGCTGCATCGATGTCGTTTTTCCAATTTGCCAATAACCGCATGTAATTGAAAGCACGCAACAAGATGTAGTAATTAACTTTTTTATGCTTAATTTTTGTGTGTTATCGTAAATTTGTATGCTAAAATGTCTATTCCCTATTTATATTTTCGCGACTGTAGTTGAGTCCTCCGAAAATTCGCATTTCGCTTAGTTTCTAGATGTTAAGCAATCTATGTATGAGTTTTTAATGAAATATCTTTAAATAAAGGGTTATAAAAATGTTTATAAATAGCTTTGTTTTGAAAATTTTTAGTAAGTTTATATTCATACGCTTATAAACAACTTTTTTTGAACCTTTATTATAAGTTTACACTTTTACGCTTATAAAAAGCTTTCTTTTGAACATTTATTACAAGTTTATATTTCTACGCTTATAACCAATGTTCCTTTTTGATTATATTACGCTTACTTTCAAGCGTTTTATAAACAAAAAATCAACGTTTTGTAAGCTTAATGTTTATAATTGAAAACTTAAAAAAAACTTTCTTTAAGTTTATTTTGCTTGTTGGGTTGTGTATGCATCTGTAAATAATTGTATGTGTTACAGTTTGCTTTGTAAACTTTGTTGGTTTGGCAGCTTTCGCTTCATAGGGGTTGTTGTAAACAATTTTATTTGCTTATGCTGGCCTCTAACCAGTCACCGGTTTTGCCTGTTTTGTTGTTGTTGTTGTTACAATTCCGCCAAGGACCTGTACGCCTCATCGAACATCATCATTAAGCGCAGACAAAAAGGGAAATACCCTTTGCATACATTCGATTCCATTGCTGTGCGTTAAATTTACCGTCTAGTGCACTGAGGTTTTGTCTTTTATGAGCCGGTGGAAGGATCTTTAAAATTGTTACTTGCTAGGTAGATAAAGTTTTGGTGGATTTGGTAACGAAAGTCTTGTTTGTAAGAGACATTATTTAGCCGAGAGATGGGCTTTTAGCCGAGCTTCTCCTGCGATTGGTACTACGCATCTCCAACCAGACGCATCTGTCTTCTTGGTGAGGTTAGGTGGCAGCCCCGCGACGGTCTCGCTTAGAAATTTCTTTTTTGCCGTCCATTTTTTATCACTTAGTAGATTTTTACTGCAATGGGTTCCTTGCGCTGGGTACTCAAAATTAAGTTCCGCATTTAACCTACTCAAGTAGGAATTTAGCCTGCTGCAGTAGCCAGAGCGAAGTTGGGCTATTGTTGTCCTGGTCTCCCGAGGCAGATGGAGCTCCGTCGCGTCAATGTCCGGTGTTTGTGTGCCTAGAACGGCATTCACAGGTCTTGAGTCTACATAACTTGAGACTGCGTTCCTGTGAATGCCGTTCAGGGCCTGTCTGTGAGCTGACGGGTCCAGAGGTTGCTTAATGAACCTCTGGACTTCGTCCGTCAGTTCATATAGATGCCTCCTGACGTGGCTCGGCGAGGGCTCCTCTGAAAGCAGCTGTCTATTTGGGTGGGCCTCATCGTGGAGGTGGTGTTCTGGTGACATCAGGAGGCATCCGGTCGCTGTCCTAAGTGCTGTATTTTGTACCGTCTATAGCTTCGTCCACTGCGTCCTACTAGTCCCCGGCGACCACACTGGTGTTGCGTAGTTTAAAACCGGCCGGCCTATTGCCTTGTATGTTGCCAGCAACGTTTCTTTGTCTTTGCCCCAAGTACTGCCGGCTAGCGACTTGAGGACCTTGTTGCGGCTCTGTACTTTATTGACAATAGCGGTTGCGTGCGCAGAGAAGGAGAGCAGGCTGTCGAATGTTATTCGAGAATTTTAGGATTATTCACCGTCGGAATTGGTGTGTCATCGACGTGAATTCATAGCGGTAGCCTGACCTCCTTCGTCCAGGTTGTGAAAAGGGTCGCGGAGGATTTCGTAGCGGAGAGGGCTAGACACTTTGCACTTGCGAGAAAGTTCATAGAGATATCCGTTTACTTTCGAACACAGGTCATCAATTCCATTCCCAGTCGCCATGACCGAGCAATCGTCGGCGTAAGAGACGATCGAGACTCCCTCTGGTGGTTGAGGGAGCTTTGAAATGAAAAAGTTAAACAGTAGTGGGGAAAGGACACCACCCTGTGGAACGCCCTGCTTTATTTTCCTAAGTTTGCTCGATTTGTCTCTAAACATTACCAACGAGTGTCGACCACTTAGATAATTTGCCGACCACTGTTTGAGCCTCTGTGGGGGAGAGGAAGCCTCTATATCTTCTAGTAGCGTGGAATGGCTGACAGTGTCAAAAGCCTTTGATAGGTCCAACGCTACTAGAATCGTTCTCTCACAGGGACGTTTACGGTTAAGGCCACGAGTTATCTGAGTGTATATGGCGTTAAGTGCTGTTGTTGTACTGTGCACTTTACGGAAACCATTGCTGAAAAACGAGTTCAGATATTTAAACCTCTGTCTTGCGAAAAGAGGCCAGCTGCTACAGAAGTGATAAGATGATTTCATCTCGTCTACCTCTAAACACTTGCGGCAAGAGCGGTCCGAAATGAAACGAAGTCTTACCGCATGGACAGTGTCCGGTCAATACACCCGTCAGAACCGCCGGCCAGAAAGACTGCAACTTTGTATGTCGGTTTGCTCCCAGCGTTCGATAAGCCGACCATCAGCAGTCTACAAATTGTCAAAGGAATAGGAAGCTCTCCCTATCCGAGGAGATCAAGGGTGCTTTGCCTATCCAATTTATCAGCTAAACATTTTTTGAAATGCCACTTTGTTTTGGAACCGAGGCAAACGATGTTTACTCTTGTAGCCGGTACCGCACTGGTGCAAAACCAGTAACTACCTCTTTTATAGCGGCCACCTTGAATGAAAAATGCTGCAGAATCCGGCAGCCTAAAAATGAGGTGTACGAAGAGTTCCTGACAGCACACGCTTCCTCCAACACTCTGTCGTCCATTTTCGACCTATCCGTGAGAGAATATTAATTGAACCTCTACTCCAGGGGCAGACACTCTTCCATTCACCTTTTAGAAGGATGTATGTATAGAAGGATCCATTCGGAGTCAGTCTCGGTACGCACGGATTCGTTTCTTCAGGTTGGAAGTCGAAATTTCCAAAAATATCCGAGTGCTTTTATTCCGTATTGAGTAGAAAAGCTACTTTTGCAAGAAATGGACTCGCTAGGTGGCGCTGGGGTTGAAATATTCGTACTATTTCAGAATATAGACCTCCGTACTTTTTCTGCCAACAGAAATAATGAAAAATATTTCTTGAGGGCTGGAAACTAAGCTTCAAAGCGGTCACGTTCAATTTTCATTGCTGTACCAGGTTGCAAGTAAGGGTCACAGGGTTAAGGGCTGGTATCGCTATAGGCTTCCAAAAAAGCAATGTTTGGTCTTAGACGATCTGTGTCAAGACTATTCTACATATCGTCACCTGAAATCCAAATAGACGAAACAAACATCGTCGCTGAAATCCAAAAAGTCGTAACTAATAAAAAAATTCAAAATTCGCTTTTGGATTGCTATGATGGATTTCATCGAATTACAACTCCCCACATCGTTTTATAAAAAAAAATTATTAGTCACGAGTTTTTCCATACCGGTGACGATGTTTGTCTTTTCGCATTTCGGGTGACAGTATGTACCTCGCCGATATTAAAACTATCAGCCTGGAAAGCACATTCTTAATCTGGAAGCCGTATACCGCATACCGCCCACACCGCAAGTCATTTATAAGCTCTTTGAAAATATAGAAATTCCAAAATATTCAGAAAAAAAACAATATCTTTCCAATCCTTAGGAAACTTGATTTCGAAATTTGTATCGGAAAATATGGTTGGGAAAATGAATTCCGGTTGGAATAGTGCAGCATCCCCATGCCAGCTTCAGGCCGCTCAGTAAAACACTTTCGTTGATGAAAATATCTTTCTATCGGTAGCAAGTGTCAGATTTTGTTTAAGTTATCCTTTGGAAAAGAGCTGATAGCCTCGGTAATCGCAACGTAGGCAGCTCTTTGCATCCTGCCTTAACATTTTAACAATTAACAATTTTGATTGCTGCTTATGCCTCCGTAGTTTGGAATCAAAAAATATAAAGAAAAATTATAAATCAACGCTTAAGTAAGCTCCAAAGCTTGGCTTTGTTGCAGCAGCTTCGAGTTCTACGAGAGAATATCTGAAGGCACTTTTGATAACAACAAGCATCAGATGGGTATTTCACGAAGAATTTCTCGCCCTAGAACAGAAGGTCGGGCTCTCTCATATAGATCCCAGAAACATATATACATTGGTAATCAGATAGGTCAAGATTGGATGATAGAAAAAGTGTAGTTTTTTATTGCGATTGGTCGAACCCCAGTAGGACCACAGTTTTTCAGGAAGTTGTGCCCTCTTTATCAGATTTATAACCTCCAAGCTCTTAAAGCAGTGTTTCGATACTCTTTAACTGTTGCCAGCATGGGACAGGTACGGGAACCGGATGACAATTTTCGAACAGGCCTACGCATCATTCTTCGAGCTTACGTCTTTTAAAATGCAAGTGTTTGAGATAATAAAATACGGGTGTCAAAAGAGTATTACGAAATCCTTAGTTTGTACATCTCCAATGTTGCCACATGTTTATAAAGTGACGTTAAAGTTAATTATTACGTTGGATGAATTATTAAAAGATGAGCATCAATCGAAATGGGTTTGAAAGGGCTTTATTTCTGAACTATATTTAGGGGGTTGCCACAAGTTTAAAATAGCAAGTTCAACTTAATGTTATTTAAAATATGTATCACAATGTCAGACGAAGGAAATTTAAGAAGGTTTAAGCCTGAAAATTCTTAGCGAGAGCGTTGCCACCTGTTTGAGTAGTCGAATTTAATTAACTTATATATTTCAAGTTATATGAAATATTGAAATATGTATGTAAAATGAAAGAGTGCTAAGAATTCTTTAGTTTGAACAATTATAGTGTTTAAAGAGGGTTGCCACGTGTTTAAAATTTATATTAAAATTATGAAATAGGTTAGATGTATTATTATAAGATGAAGATCAATCGAAATGGGTTTCAAAAGGCTTTATTTCTGGCATGTCTGAGAAATCAAATGCAACCTAATTCATCAGTTAATTGAAATATGTCTGTATCACAACGTTTAACGAAAGAAATTTAAGAAGATTTTAGTTTGAAGATACTTTTGAAAAGGCTTTCCACCTGTATGAAAAGTCGAATTTCGGTAACTAATACCCAAGTTTTCTGAAATATTTAAATATGAGTGTCAATCGAAGGAGATTTTTTGCTGAGTATTTGGCTGAGCTTCTCTTCCAATTTTTGCTGTGCGTTCTGATATTTTGTTTAACGTCGTCACCAAACGGCAGATGTGTTTTTTATGTGAAGTTTTTTTATTACAGAAATACATTAGGGGTATTCTCTGAGTCTTGCAAAGCCCTTGCACGGTGCACAGATTGCACGGATTGCACGGATTGCACGGAAAAAACCGGGTTTCGTATGGGACAGCTTTGCAAACCGTGCAATCCGTGCACCTTGCAAGGGCTTTGCAAGACTCAGAGAATACCCCTATTTAAGGTAAACAAATATCTAGCTAAGAGCAAACATTTCTACCGCCATATGTGAAAATGTAACATATTTGCAATTTTCATGCCACACGAAGCGTTTAGCCACAGGAACTTCCTGTCACATGGCGCATGGGCATACAAGCGTGCATCCTTCCTGCTTAAGCGCCACCACCTTCACTGCCACCAACAGCCGGCAGTACCCACAAATTGCCTACATAAACGCATATGCAATTGTAACTGTTAACATTTCCGTTTCCTTCTGCCGCATTCGCTTCGCTCCCACTTCCCTTCGAAAACGCCTTCGCTGCTGAATATTTTGTGCAAGTAAAATTACATTTAGCGCCAAATCAAATCGTTCAATAATCACATTACACATTACAAAAGCCAAGTGCCAGCCAGCCAGTTGCCACGTGTGTGTACGTTGTGTGTTGTTGTATGCGCTCATTCAAAAATTAAAGACAAGTACCATCCACAAACGCACAGCGGGCGTAACGTACAAACATTCGCATGTACTGCATATTGAGCAGGCGGAATTATTAGGGTTTGAGTTCAAGCGCCCTCACAAAACTCAACTTTAACGCCTGGGGTCGAGTGCGATTTTTCGATTTTTTTTTTTACTTCTTATTTATTTTTTTTAAATTTGTTCACCTCTCCTGTTTCTATATTTTCATACAGTGTTTCATTTGTTTCATGTTGTGTTGAAGTGATTTCCGAAATGTTCGAAATCGTTGAAGTCCCCCGCTGGGATCACAAGGATGCGCCTGCTCTGCTGTTGACTCTTCCTTCAACCAGCCAGTCAATGCCGTGGCTCGCTTTGCGCCCCC
>NW_023461151.1:23579-28522 GCF_013731165.1 Rhagoletis pomonella | reverse complement strand
GCGCATCTGTCGCGGAAATGCTTTATGGCCAGACGATCCGACTTCCCCGTGAGTTTTTGGATGCCACAGAGAATACGGCCGTGGATGAGCAGAGTTTTTTGAGGGAACTACGACAACATTTCGAGAACATGAACCCGGTGCAAACTTCACAGCACGGAAGGCCTGCAGTTTACGTGCCCAAGGACTTGCGTTTTTGTAGTCACGTATTTCTACGGGACGACACCATCCATAAACCGTTGAAGGCTCCATATGACGGACCATATCTTGTGGTACACAGGCATCCGAAGACGTACACTATACTCATCGGATCGAAGCAAGTTACAGTATCTATTGATCGACTCAAACCGGCGTATTTTCCTAAAGATGAATTGGCAGCTATAAATAGATCTGGAACATGGAAAGAACTACCTTTTCTTGGCGCTTTTTCTGGAAAGTTTGGTTGCAACACAGTTGTATTGAGAGAATTGTATTCGATTAAATTTTACAATAAAGAATATA
This sequence comes from Rhagoletis pomonella, assembly GCF_013731165.1. Lineage (NCBI taxonomy): Eukaryota > Metazoa > Arthropoda > Insecta > Diptera > Tephritidae > Rhagoletis > Rhagoletis pomonella. The sequence goes on along the minus strand of NW_023461151.1, from coordinate 28,024 downwards.
GAATTGAGTTCTATATATGCATTACGAGGGAAAGACATACGAAATGACCTGTCTGCCATTCGGGCTGGCAAGCGCCCCATCTGCTTCCACAAATGTAACAAATTGGCTCGCTCATTGGTTCAGACAAGTAGCAGATATCAAAATGGTGGTGAACTTGGACGATTTTTTAATTGTGCATCAGAACCCGAGTGTCTTAAGAGAACAAGCGATTTATGTACTTCACAAGTTACGGGATCTAGGATGGTCAGTGAATATGAAAAAGTCCCTAATAACGCCATCTCAATGCTTAAATACCTCGGAATAATTGGGAACACCCGAAACAATCAGAAAATGCTATCAGACAAAAAGATAGAACGAGTCGTATCATTGTGCCGCACCCATCTGGAGAAGAAACAATGGAGTTGGCACGAAGCAAAGGTATTGTTGGGAAAACTCAACTTTGCAACATTCGTAGTGTCTTTGGGAAGACTATTTTGCCGAAAGTTGCAGATAGAGTCCAACAAGTTGCCGAAGCTGAAACCTCGCAAACGATTCCCGATTTTCGATGGAGGCACTGCGGAAATAAATTGGTGGATAGAAAATGCGCACAGAAGTTCACCTATTCATTATCCCAATCCAACAATGTTCATAACAACGGATGCTGCAGATTCAGGATGGGGTGCCATAGCAAACAGTCACAAATTCTGGGGTCAGTGGACCAATACACAATGTCATTGGCATTGCAACCAAAAAGAGCTTAGGACCATCTACGAAACGTTAAAATGTCTGGGCTCGGAAATACAAGATGCATCACTGATATGGCAAACAGACAACCGAACTGCAGCGGCTTACATAACAAAGCAAGGGGGGCCAAAATCAGTCAGACTTTTGAAAACAGCGAAGTACATTCTCCAGCTATGCGATCAATACAATTGCAGACTCATCAGTCGCTACATACCGGGTCCCTACACCGGCTTGGCAGACAGTCTGTCGAGGAAGAAAAGATTTCCGGTATGGCACTTGAAAGCTCAAATCACCGTAGAGATTTTTCGAAAGTTTGGAACTCCAGAGGTGGACTTGTTCGCGGCGGTCCGCTCAGCGGTGGTGCCAAAGTATGTGAGCGAGGATGCTTCCGACGTGGGGAGCCAATTCGCCAATTGCCTTCAGCAGGGCATGGCATTACAAACTGGGGTGGGTGTTTCCACCGACTGCTCTTATACCAAGAGTCCTCCAACATCTGGAAGCCTCAACAGGGTTTTATCTACTAGTAGCTCCGAACTGGCACAAGGAATTCTGGATGGTGGACTTAAAAAGGGGCGCAACTCAACAACCTAGGAAAATTCCAGATCTGTCAATCAATCTTGTGGACCTGCAGACGAATCTCCCTCCCTCAGGGGTAGATCAAATAAATTTGCAGGTTTGGAAAATACGGGCTAGGCTAAAGAAACCTCCAATTGGGAAGACTCCGAGGTAGAGTTATTACGTTAAAAACGTATAGACCAGCATGGCAGAAGTGATGCGACTGTGCTTCGAATAACAATATTAAAACTGACGATCCGGGGCCAGCCGATTTAGCTCGTTTTCTATGCTATTTACAGGAAGTTGGGAACCTAGCTCCCAGAACAGTGTTGCTTCACAAATCAGTAGTGACAACATTTGCTAATCCACAAAAGAGTTCACTACTTAGTTAGCACCCAGTGGCTACTCATATGTTAAAAGCAATTGTTTCCAGCAAACCATATGCCAAGAAACGTCTCTCTTGGAGAGTTGAGGATTTATTAAGATTTCTTGAATTATATAATTTTGATAATTCAAGTTTATTTGCAGTATCCCGACACACAAGCGTCTCGCTTCTACTTGCGTCGGGCCGAAGGGTCCATGATTCGACCCTTTTGAGTATAAGGCCTGACTTATTCGAAGAAAGGGACCATTAGCTAATCTTTTGGCCAAAGTTTGGGTCAAAAACGGATAATGTTTCGCACAGGCAATCGGGCTGGCATCTCAAAAATTCTCCCAACCATAGATTTGATTTGGTTGACTCCGTTAAACAAGCGGTTTCGTTGTCAGAAACGCGTCGTAGAGCAGCGTCTTTAGAAAGTTTATTCATTACAAGAGGGCAAAAAAAAAGAAGCTACGCGCGCTGTAATAGCGGGTTAGATAAAGACCTTATTTAAAGAGGCGCGCATTGATTCTTCGGCCGGTAGTATAAGAGCGTGCGTGGCGATAGACAACTGGCATACAAATATGGATATAGATGAAATACTAAGAAGGGGGAACTGGAGATCGAAGCGTACCGTTTTCAATCATTACTTCAGAGGGGTGGAATCATCGAATCCAAAAATATCTGGCAGAAATCTTAGCGAGAACTTTTCTCCGGTTGAAGGCGACCTGTGATCAGCCGAATAACTATTTTTCTTACACGAATTCGCCAGATGAATGTACGTAACCAATAGTTATTCAAGACACGAACAATTATATCAGTATATACACGAATTGACATGGCCACTATGAAAACGCCCACACTGGCATACGATAAAAGAATCGGTGGTCATATACCACGAGGCTAGGAAAATATATTTCCTTTTTTTCCGAATTAGACACGGAGCGAACCACACTCATCAGCCCTCGCAAGAACGGAATTACAACCAAGTAATTAGTGTATTAAAAGCTGGCGAGATTCGCGGAGTCGATACTCACCCCTCAGTGGAAAGTGGAATCGACTGCTTCCAAGCAAATATAAGGAAAAAAGGCTGTAAAAAAACCTTTTTTTCTTGTATCGAGTTAATAGAGGCAAAAGGTGCCGTCACATTCCTTCCGGCAAATCCCCAGCCATGTTGTTGCGTAGAATAAAGAAGCTGTGAGCATCAAATCTGGACTATTCATTTGACAGCAATTGAGTCACCATAAGCCGGTAATACAAAATCATTACACGTAATGCAGCGTTTTTGCTGCATTTAAAATGCAACATTTAGCACTTTCGAACATATGTTTTCGAAGAGCGTTCATGCTACCGCATTTAGCAAATGTACATTTACGCGAGTTCGAAATCGTATGCTTTTGACAAACAGCCGTGTTCCAGTCGCTTATTCAGATCCGTATCTATTACGATAAATTCTCACGGAAAAGATAATGTGCAAAAACCCCTACTGAAAAGGAAAAAATAAATTCTAAACCGAAAATTCAATACACAAACTTGAATTGTTTTAACCATAACCGAACATTTGTTTGTGTATATATTCATTTGTCGGTGCTGTCAATTATAATTTACATACTTAATTAGGAAACAAAATAAACAGAATTGATCACAAATTAATCCAGATTTGTATCAGCATCATATCGATGTTGAATTTATGTAACTTTTCTGTATCCAAATAATGTAAAATAATAAATGAAATCTCGATCGGCGATCACTGAAACGCAGCTAGCGACTGTATACTCGAAAAAGCAATGTCGCCACTTTTTCTCATTAAACTATGTTCGAATCGTGGAAATTTTGGAAGATCACAGGGTTGCTTTTAGCATTTAGATTCTTAATGCGTAAATGGAGTTGCATTTAGTTGCATTTAGGTGACGAATTTTGTATGGATAAATGTACATTTAGAGTAGCATTTAGAGCTAAATGTGCTTTTACGCGTAAGCAAAAACCGCCCATAAGTCAGCCACTTTCTTGCCACCATCCATTGGAAACGAGCTATCCATCAACCGTAAATAAAGATTCCTGTTTGGACCGACAAACTAAGGTCATTGGCGCTCAACTAAACGGGTGAAAAAGAATAAGTTTTTGTTGAACATAACCACACTTAAGCCCGGCATAAAATAACCGCGTGCTCAGCTGAGGGAATCAATTTAATACATCATAAAATTAGATTTAAGGAAAAATTAAAATCTTTTCGTCGTTTTTCTCATTTTCTTGGTCACAAAATTTTACGTCGCTGAACTATACATATTCGAGTTTAATAGATTTGTGATACATTTTTTTATTTTAGAAACTCCGCTATTATAAATCATCATTAAGATTGAATCAAATAGTTTTAATTTTTTTATTTCATAATCACTGTAAATCAATATCGTCTTCACAAGGCATGATTTAATTGATTTTTATTGGAGCTCGTTTTCAATCAAAATTTTTGTGGATATTTTGATTATTTAATTCCGCGGGGGTGAATGGTGATCGATCTGCGATGCGAACACCATTGATCAGCAGTCATAACCATTCTTGTTCAGTTCAGTTCGCCAATTCTGAAAAGCAAGTTAATTGAATTTTTTAATCAAGGAACACCACACATCGACGGTCAAGATTTTTGAACCGATCATTTTTCTTTTCGTCTTTCGGTATAAGTTCAAGCAACGTAACCGATAACACTTGTAATGAATAAAAAAACCTCTACGTAACAAAATTAAAAAGAAAACTGTTGCAACTTGAACTTGACATAGCATGTTGCAGTTATCGTCGAAAAATAAAAAAA
>NW_023461151.1:21644-23479 GCF_013731165.1 Rhagoletis pomonella | reverse complement strand
GTCGTAGAGCAGCGTCTTTAGAAAGTTTATTCATTACAAGAGGGCAAGTAAAAGAAGCTACACGCGCTGTAATAGCGGGTTAGATAAAGACCTTATTTAAAGAGGCGCGCATTGATTCTTCGGCCGGTAGTATAAGAGCGTGCGTGGCGATAGACAACTGGCATACAAATATGGATATAGATCACGATCCAGAAAATAAAGATCGCGCCATTCGCGGACCGCTAACCCTCTCTTCGTCGATTTGACAGCATCCGCCCATTCGCTGACGTCACACAATACTTTTGTTTACATTTTCTGGTTCGTGACATTTTAGGTTATTTCAACTTTACAAATTTACAAATTGGAAAGATTTTGAGCGTTGTTTTGATTTTTGTGAAAACTTATAAAAAAGTTATAAATTAAAGAAAAAAATGAGGTGTGCAGTGATCAATTGTGCTAGTGTTAGTGCCAAAGGATCTGGGTGCAGTTTTTTTACTTTTCCGGCCGACATTGAGTTGGTGGAAAAGTGGATCCAGTTCTGCCGGAGACCAACGGATTTCAACGCCCGAACCAGCGTCATCTGTGTAAAACACTTCACCACTGATGACTTCGAGAACGAGCTACCTACGAGAACCTATAAATTGAATCCGGCATCAGATCACATGCAATAAACGGCAACATTTCATTACGATGTAATTTTTATTTATTTGTTATTTGAAAATATAACACGTTCCTCTGATAAAGCTTTTTATTTATACATAGTGACCTTCTGCTTCCTACCGGAAATGTTAAGCCGTATGCATAAAAACTAAGCAATTGCTTTTTTCTTGAAATTGCATACCTTTCACTTAAATTTGTTTGAACATAATATTTGAATTATTAATACTTATATATACTACTTATATATATATATATATATATATATATATATATATATACTACTTATATATACTTATATACTTGTACTTATTGTCAATAACAATTTCTATTTTATTTAGTTTTAAACTTTTCTTTATATATTTATGATTACATAAATCGGTTCTCGTTTTATTTATTCTTTAGAACGTTCCTGATGATATGTTGACGTATATTTCAAACGCATTCTGTTTATTGCGGCTGTGAAATGGGATTATCCGGGATGTATTAAGAAATGCAGCCACAGGATCATCTCTACTTTTTATAGAAAATTTTGAAAAAGAGTGAAACTAAGTGAAGTAATTTTATTATTGGCAGAATTGGTGTCTAACCCTACGTGACTGCTTCTAAAAGTTATTGTGTTTCACGTGGCATATAAGACTTAATTTCATTATTACATTAGTGTTTTTTATATGTATGTATATGAATAGGATATTATATATTTATGTATTTAAAAACCCACAACTTTAGGACCGCGCATCTGAACTTGTTAAAATCTTGCCGTGCCACAAACATATTCGTTATTATATAAGGAAAACTACGAAGAATATGAAAAAGAATATCAGTACTGCGAAGATTTTTATCATCAGTTTGGAAGTACTTCAATATTTCACCATGCGCCGCTTCTATGTTCAATTCGGCATCTTGTATGTTTGTATCGATACGCTCCACAGTCTCCTCTTGCTCCTTAACCATATGTGCTGATTGTTGAAATATACCGCCTAGCTCGACAATAGTCGATTCAATGTTCTGCATAGTCTCAGCCCGCTGTTGCACGTAACTATCGGAGTCATCATATAATGCAATCTGCTGCTGCGTCAGTATTCCACTACCTCCTTGCGGCCATGTCAATGCTTACGGCCGTATTCTCTTCGCTTAACAGCAAGGAGCCCTGTTTCGCTGTACTCGAGCGAACAGTGCTAGCAGCAATTGGTGACTGC
>NW_023461151.1:15298-21544 GCF_013731165.1 Rhagoletis pomonella | reverse complement strand
ACACGAATTGACATGGCCACTATGAAAACGCCCACACTGGCATACGATAAAAGAATCGGTGGTCATATACCACGAGGCTAGGAAAATATATTTCCTTTTTTTCCGAATTGGACACGGAGCGAACCACACTCATCAGCCCTCGCAAGAACGGAATTACAACCAAGTAATTAAAGTGTATTAAAAGCTGGCGAGATTCGCGGAGTCGATACTCACCCCTCAGTGGAAAGTGAAATCGACTGCTTCCAAGCAAATATAAGGAAAAAAGGCTGTAAAAAAACCTTTTTTTCTTGTATCGAGTTAATAGAGGCAAAAGGTGCCGTCACATTCCTTCCGGCAAATCCCCAGCCATGTTGTTGCGTAGAATAAAGAAGCTGTGAGCATCAAATCTGGACTATTCATTTGACAGCAATTGAGTCACCATAAGCCGGTAATACAAAATCATTACACGTAATGCAGCGTTTTTGCTGCATTTAAAATGCAACATTTAGCACTTTCGAACATATGTTTTCGAAGAGCGTTCATGCTACCGCATTTAGCAAATGTACATTTACGCGAGTTCGAAATCGTATGCTTTTGACAAACAGCCGTGTTCCAGTCGCTTATTCAGATCCGTATCTATTACGATAAATTCTCACGGAAAAGATAATGTGCAAAAACCCCTACTGAAAAGGAAAAAATAAATTCTAAACCGAAAATTCAATACACAAACTTGAATTGTTTTAACCATAACCGAACATTTGTTTGTGTATATATTCATTTGTCGGTGCTGTCAATTATAATTTACATACTTAATTAGGAAACAAAATAAACAGAATTGATCACAAATGAATCCAGATTTGTATCAGCATCATATCGATGTTGAATTTATGTAACTTTTCTGTATCCAAATAATGTAAAATAATAAATGAAATCTCGATCGGCGATCACTGAAACGCAGCTAGCGACTGTATACTCGAAAAAGCAATGTCGCCACTTTTTCTCATTAAACTATGTTCGAATCGTGGAAATTTTGGAAGATCACAGGGTTGCTTTTAGCATTTAGATTCTTAATGCGTAAATGGAGTTGCATTTAGTTGCATTTAGGTGACGAATTTTGTATGGATAAATGTACATTTAGAGTAGCATTTAGAGCTAAATGTGCTTTTACGCGTAAGCAAAAACCGCCCATAAGTCAGCCACTTTCTTGCCACCATCCATTGGAAACGAGCTATCCATCAACCGTAAATAAAGATTCCTGTTTGGACCGACAAACTAAGGTCATTGGCGCTCAACTAAACGGGTGAAAAAGAATAAGTTTTTGTGAACATAACCACACTTAAGCCCGGCATAAAATAACCGCGTGCTCAGCTGAGGGAATCAATTTACTACATCATAAAATTAGATTTAAGGAAAAATTAAAATCTTTTCGTCGTTTTTCTCATTTTGTTGGTCACAAAATTTTACGTCGCTGAACTATACATATTCGAGTTTAATAGATTTGTGATACATTTTTTTATTTTAGAAATTCCGCTATTATAAATCATCATTGAGATTGAATCAAATAATTTTAATTTTTTTATTTCATAATCACTGTAAATCAATATCGTCCTCAGTCTTCACAAGGCATGATTTAATTGATTTTTATTGGAGCTCGTTTTCAATCAAAATTTTTGTGGATATTTTGATTATTTAATTCCGCGGGGGTGAATGGTGATCGATCTGCGATGCGAACACCATTGATCAGCAGTCATAACCATTCTCGTTCAGTTCAGTTCGCCAATTCTGAAAAGCAAGTTAATTGAATTTTTTAATCAAGTAACACCACACATCGACGGTCAAGATTTTTGAACCGATCATTTTTCTTTTCGTCTTTCGGTATAAGTTCAAGCAACGTAACCGATAACACGGTCAATATTAATTGAACCAAACTATTAATTTTTCTTTATTTTTGTATTCATTCCCAATAAAATTGAAACTCGTATCAAACAAACATTCTCAAACTGGTTGAATATTCTCAGTCTGATTTGGTCTTCCGGTAAATTCGGGGGTGGATAGTCTTGATCTTTGTTGCGTACCTTGCTGGCGACAGAAGGGACCGAAGGAGATACAGGTAATACTCCCAAGTATTCAAGGCCTTCGCTGCATCCCGGGAGCAAACAACTTGGTCCATAAAATGATTCGAGCTAGTGCATTAAACGCCATTCTCAGCCCACGTTCGGTATAATATTAAACAAAATTTTTGACCGAAAATCACATGAGATATACAACCAATAGAGCGTGCATTTTTTGTTAAACTAATTAGATTTAAAGCAATATTCAAATAGTGATCGATTTATGCGGCATTATTTTTGAAAGTGGATATTCCAAACGACATACTCATAGAATAAAATAATAATAATAATAATAAATAATAAACTGAAGTAAATACTGTACTGATTTTAGATCGAGTACCATCATCTTATAACATAGACTTTAATAGTACGGACTTTACGTCTACCGTTGGCAGAATTTTTTTAATAACCGGAATTTACAACTTGGTATTTGAGTCTTTGAACATGGAATTGTTTCCCATTGTCGATGCAACTTATATGACAGACGAACAGCGACAGATCGAAGGGGAGATATATAACCAATATCCAGCGCCGGTTCAATGGACCGACACCGAAATAGCCGCCTTCAATGGTAAACGTTGGCCAACCATGGTTGATAAAATCCCATGCCATACACCAAATGAATGAGTTGGAAATATGTGAGAGAGCATATCGGAAACTGAAGGCGAATGAGGTGTTAACACCTCAGGGTCGCCTTCATCAAATGATACATTATTGTTATCGAACGCTCGGTTGAAGTTAAAACCCCGGTCGGCTTCACGCCAGGCAGATCTGATCCTAAAATTTCAGTCGGAGATTCGTGAGCTTCGGATGTCTTCACCGAATACGGGAATCCCGACGTGCGATCCCCAATTAAGTTTCAACTCGACCTTCCATGGTTTTGAGAATGAACGGGGAACGATGAGATCAACTTAAAATACTGTTCCATCAAAATATTTACCCTTAACCATACAAGATTCGATTCCAAACCAGAATATACCGATTTCAGCTCAGGCAACTGAACCACGGTATACCCTGAGCTCCAGTATGGTTAATTCAAATGCTCAACCAGCCGTTCTCAATTCAGTGTCAGGCGGAACGTAACCAACACCCTCATTACACCAACTGTCTGTAATGATGTCTGAGTTGCTGAGAGCCCAAATACAGATGCAACAGCAAATCATCCGTGATCGGATTCAGTTGCAGACACAAATTCCTGACGTTCATGATATGAACCAAACCATGCCAACGACCTGGAATCATGCCTGGATAACACCCTCGTTGGATCCTCCGCATGGTTCTTTGGGTGGTCCTGCAACCTTATAAACTCAAACGATCAATACCTACCATGGTTCAAAAACCAATTAATCAACCATCTCATTTATATCCGAATTATTCGCTATCCGGTCCACCACAATCACGACCAAATCAAGCCACTATGGGTGCGTTCAGAAATGCATCAAGCCAAAGCATCAGTATCTTTTATTTCTAAACTATAATTGATGGAATTATCTTATTTACGCAAATAAGTTCCAATTCGGCTTATAACCGTGGTTGCGCATATTTGACATTTCTATCAATTATAGTTTAGAAATAAAAGAGACTGATGCTTTGGCTTGATGCATTTCGGAACACACCCTATATTCGACGAATCTGCCAAGCGGATGCAATGGATAGGAAATTTAGAGGCTTACCATGATGGATGAGATGTGCTCAATTCGATGGCGTTCATGTGAACGAAAAATTTCTATCGGTTGAAGATTATCTGGCTATTATTGGCTCATTTCGATATAAGGTTGGAGTACCCGACCATGAATTGGTAACGCGTTTGGTACCCACACTCACGGGGGCCGCCCGACAATGGTACTTCACCGAACTGAGAAACTTCGGAAATTATCAAGATTTTTGCACGAAACTTCGTGCTTGTTTCCTCAACAAACATACTCAGGCCCAAGTAATAATGTCATATGCACAGATTAAATTCGATCCACGTTCGCAAACACTGCTGAAACATATCGATGACTAGAAATTCCAATTGCAGGATAATTCCTGTGGTCTGGATGAACGGGACCACCTCAATATCTTCATTGGTACCTTATCCGATCATCTGCGTGAACTCGTCCACACTCGATAAGTCCACACGTTGGAGCAATTGCGTGCCACACCCCGTCCAGAAAGAACCCGGCCGGATAGACAGCGATCAGCGCCACGGGAAATTTCGGCAATACATGATTCACCGGATGAGTCTTCACATTCGGAATATACTACTTCGTTTCCTGGATCCGACTCCGATGACAGGGAATGTGCATACGTGAACAAGCAAAAGAAACCAATTAAAGCATCTCAGAAACGTAGGTATTCGAAGCCCGTCGAGGATCATAAAAATGACAAAAATCCAAAGGAGAATGATACGAAAGTAGGAACTATCGTCGACCCATTTCTCGCTGTTGAGGGCGACGAAAATGTACGATGTGCAAAATGTCTCGTGTGGGGCCATCACTTCAAAAAGTGTCGAACCCAACCGAATAGGGTGATCTGCTACAAATGTACTCGACCGGGGGTTACGTCTGATCAATGCCCGTGTTCAAAAAACGCGAAAGGGAGTCGATTGGGAATAGTGGTCCATCGTACTCAGAGTCCACAACTTTATCTAAATCCACTGTCTCTAACAATCCGCACTCTACCGAAGTCCCTCTACAAATCGACAAATCTTCAGTCCCGAATTCCAATAATAATTCTACTCTGATTCTTAATGAATCCAATCAAACTCAAAGGGATGGCAAAGAACCACCAACTAAATGTTCTGAACGAACACTACCAATTACCAAACCTACTTCAGCTCCAGTCCCTACTCACCTGCATGACGCAGTCAATCAAGTTAACCAACCACGACTCCGCGATATTTTCTTCATCTCAGAGAAATGTTTGACATATAACATTCCGAACGATTGTCGCGATTATCTCACGGTTATGGTTAACAACCATTCTCATACGTTTTTACTCGATGGTGGAGCCGAAGTCATAGTAATTTCACAAACATTTTATGAGAAGTACAGATAGGGGCAGTTGCAACCTACCAAAACCTCCATTGGTCTTGCCGATAATTCGATTTCTTTTAAGGCCATTGGTAAAGTGGATGTATTATATACGGTCGGTAGTCTGACCCGACTCGTGCCAACTCTTGTCGTACCTATCTCACTGAAACACTCAATTATGGGACGGACACTCCTTGAGGCCTTCTTTTTCGAACTGGTGCAAAACCAAGAGAAAGTTAAACGATTTTTAAAACATACAGCCAAAGGTGATACTGAAGAAGTTGCATCCGCTAAAGTCGAAATGGTTACGGGGGATGAATTTATTAATTTTTGTAACCAGCCACCATGGAGTGGGAAAGAACAAGCTCAGGTAACTTCTATGAGTAATGATCTGGAGCCAATTGACGCTTCTACACTCGGTTTAGAGGGCGACATAGATACCCCAAAACTAACTAGCGTCAGCCTTCCACATAATCTCACCCCAGATCAAAGACAAATGTTGGACGCCGTTCTCAAACTTTTTAGTCCAACTCCCGAGTCTGGTCCTTTAAATGTCACTAATCATATCGAACACGTAATTGATACGGGTGATGCAAAACCCGTCATGAAACGCCAGTATTCAGTATCGCCATATGTGGCTGAAAAAGTTCAAGCCGAATTGGATAAAATTCGTAGTCGTGACATCATTATGACCATCGAAGAAGGCCCTTGGCGATCACCAATTCTGGCTGTAAAGAAGAAAGACGGAACGTGTCGCGTGTGCTTGCACGCAAGAGAATTGAATAAAATCACCGTTCCAAATGCCTACCCAATTACGGACCCTAATCAAATTTTAGCTCGACTAAAATCAGCACAATACCTAACCAGTGTTAATCTGTCTCAAGCTTTCTTTCGAATTCCTTTGGCAAAATCGAGTCAACTCAAAACCGCTTTTGCTTTTCTCGTTGATAAAATTTTCCGCGATTTGGTTCCACATGCATTCGCATATGAGGATGATTTCATAATTTGCACTTCGACGAAGAACAGATTAAGATATTGGCTATCGTTGCAAAACGTCTGGCTGGGCCGGCTTAACCATCTCAACATCCAAATCGAATTTTTGTTGTAAACGATGGGAATTCCTGGGCTACGTTTTGTCTCAA
>NW_023461151.1:9685-15198 GCF_013731165.1 Rhagoletis pomonella | reverse complement strand
TTAGGGTCCGTAATTGGGTAGGCATTTGGAACGGTGATTTTATTCAATTCTCTTGCGTGCAAGCACACGCGACACGTTCCGTCTTTCTTCTTTACAGCCAGAATTGGTGACCGCCAAGGGCCTTCTTCGATGGTCATAATGATGTCACGACTACGAATTTTATCCAATTCGGCTTGAACTTTTTCAGCCACATATGGCGATACTGAATACTGGCGTTTCATGACGGGTTTTGCATCACCCGTATCAATTACGTGTTCGATATGATTAGTGACATTTAAAGGATCAGACTCGGGAGTTGGATTAAAAAGTTTTAGAACGGCGTCCAACATTTGTCTTTGATCTGGGGTGAGATTATGTGGAAGGCTGACGCTAGTTAGTTTTGGGGTATCTATGTCGCCCTCTAAACCGAGTGTAGAAGCGTCAATTGGCTCCAGATCATTACTCATAGAAGTTACCTGAGCTTGTTCTTTCCCACTCCATGGTGGCTGGTTACAAAAATTAATAAATTCATCCCCCGTAACCCTTTCGACTTTAGCGGATGCAACTTCTTCAGTATCACCTTTGGCTGTATGTTTTAAAAATCGTTTAACTTTCTCTTGGTTTTGCACCAGTTCGAAAAAGAAGGCCTCAAGGAGTGTCCGTCCCATAATTGAGTGTTTCAGTGAGATAGGTACGACAAGAGTTGGCACGAGTCGAGTAAGACTACCGACCGTATATAATACATCCACTTTACCAATGGCCTTAAAAGAAATCGAATTATCGGCAAGACCAATGGAGGTTTTGGTAGGTTGCAACTGCCCCTATCTGTACTTCTCATAAAATGTTTGTGAAATTACTGTGACTTCGGCTCCACCATCGAGTAAAAACGTATGAGAATGGTTGTTAACCATAACCGTGAGATAATCGCGACAATCGTTCGGAATGTTATATGTCAAACATTTCTCTGAGATAAAGAAAATATCGCGGAGTCGTGGTTGGTTAACTTGATTGACTGCGTCATGCAGGTGAGTAGGGACTGGAGCTGAAGTAGGTTTGGTAATTGGTAGTGTTCGTTCAGAACATTTAGTTGGTGGTTCTTTGCCATCCCTTTGAGTTTGATTGGATTCATTAAGAATCAGAGTAGAATTATTATTGGAATTCGGGACTGAAGATTTGTCGATTTGTAGAGGGACTTCGGTAGAGTGCGGATTGTTAGAGACAGTGGATTTAGATAAAGTTGTGGACTCTGAGTACGATGGACCACTATTCCCAATCGACTCCCTTACGCGTTTTTTGAACACGGGCATTGATCAGACGTAACCCCCGGTCGAGTACATTTGTAGCAGATCACCCTATTCGGTTGGGTTCGACACTTTTTGAAGTGATGGCCCCACACGAGACATTTTGCACATCGTACATTTTCGTCGCCCTCAACAGCGAGAAATGGGTCGACGATAGTTCCTACTTTCGTATCATTCTCCTTTGGATTTTTGTCATTTTTATGATCCTCGACTGGCTTCGAATACCTACGTTTCTGAGATGCTTTAATTGGTTTCTTTTGCTTGTTCACGTATGCACATTCCCTGTCATCGGAGTCGGATCCAGGAAACGAAGCAGTATATTCCGAATGTGGAGACTCATCCGGTGAATCATGTATTGCCGAAATTTCCCGTGGCGCTGATCGCTGTCTATCCGACCGGGTTCTTTCCGGACGGGGTGTGGCACGCAATTGCTCCAAAGTGTGGACTTGTCGAGTGTGGACGAGTTCACGCAGATGATCGGATAAGGTACCAATGATGATATCGAGGTGGTCCCGTTCATCCAGACCACAGGAATTACCCTGCAATTGGAATGTCTAGTCATCGATATGTTTCAGCAGTGTTTGCGAACGTGGATCGAATTTAATCTGTGCATATGACATTATTACTTGGGCCTGAGTATGTTTGTTGAGGAAACAAGCACGAAGTTTCGTGCAAAAATCTTGATAATTTCCGAAGTTTCTCAGTTCGGTGAAGTACCATTGTCGGGCGGCCCCCGTGAGTGTGGGTACCAAACGCGTTACCAATTCATGGTCGGGTACTCCAACCTTATATCGAAATGAGCCAATAATAGCCAGATAATCTTCAACCGATAGAAATTTTTCGTTCACATGAACGCCATCGAATTGAGCACATCTCATCCATCATGGTAAGCCTCTAAATTTCCTATCCATTGCATCCGCTTGGCAGATTCGTCGAATATAGGATGTGTTCAGAAATGCATCAAGCCAAAGCATCAGTCTCTTTTATTTCTAAACTATAATTGATAGAAATGTCAAATATGCGCAACCACGGTTATAAGCCGAATTGGAACTTATTTGCGTAAATAAGATAATTCCATCAATTATAGTTTAGAAATAAAAGATACTGATGCTTTGGCTTGATGCATTTCTGAACGCACCCATAGTGGCTTGATTTGGTCGTGATTGTGGTGGACCGGATAGCGAATAATTCGGATATAAATGAGATGGTTGATTAATTGGTTTTTGAACCATGGTAGGTATTGATCGTTTGAGTTTGTAAGGTTGCAGGACCACCCAAAGAACCATGCGGAGGATCCAACGAGGGTGGTATCCAGGCATGATTCCAGGTCGTTGGCATGGTTTGGTTCATATCATGAACGTCAGGAATTTGTGTCTGCAACTGAATCCGATCACGGATCATTTGCTGTTGCATCTGTATTTGGGCTCTCAGCAACTCAGACATCATTACAGACAGTTGGTGTAATGAGGGTGTTGGTTACGTTCCGCCTGACACTGAATTGAGAACGGCTGGTTGAGCATTTGAATTAACCGTACTGGAGGTCAGGGTATACCGTGGTTGCCTGAGCTGAAATCGGTATATTCTGGTTTGGAATCGAATCTTGTATGGTTAAGGGTAAATATTGTGATGGAACAGTATTTTAAGTTGATCTCATCGTTCCCCGTTCATTCTCAAAACCATGGAAGGTCGAGTTGAAACTTAATTGGGGATCGCACGTCGGGATTCCCGTATTCGGTGAAGACATCCGAAGCTCACGAATCTCCGACTGAAATTTTAGGATCAGATCTGCCTGGCGTGAAGCCGACCCGGGTTTTAACTTCCACCGAGCGTTCGATAACAATAATGTATCATTTGATGAAGACGACCCTGAGGTGTTAACACCTCATTCGCCTTCAGTTTCCGATATGCTCTCTCACATATTTCCAACTCATTCATTTGGTGTATGGCATGGGATTTTATCAACCATGGTTGGCCAACGTTTACCATTGAGGGCGGCTATTTCGGTGTCGGTCCATTGAACCGGCGCTGGATATTGGTTATATATCTCCCCTTCGATCTGTCGCTGTTCGTCTGTCATATAAGTTGCATCGAGAATGGGAAACAATTCCATGTTCAAAGACTCAAATACCAAGTTGTAAATTCCGGTTATTAAAAAAATTCTGCCAACGGTAGACGTAAAGTCCGTACTATTAAAGTCTATGTTATAAGATGATGGTACACGATTTAAAATCAGTACAGTATTTACTGCAGTTTATTATTTATTATTATTATTTTATTCTATGAGTATGTCGTTTGGAATATCCACTTTCAAAAATAATGCCGCATAAATCGATCACTATTTGAATATTGCTTTAAATCTAATTAGTTTAACGAAAAATTCACGCTCTATTGGTTGTATATCTCATGTGATTTTCGGTCCAAAATTTTGTTTAATATTATACCGAACGTGGGCTGAGAATGGCGTTTAACGCACTAGCTCGAATCATTTTATGGACCAAGTTGTTTGCTCCCGGGATGCAGCGAAGGCCTTGAATACTTGGGAGTATTACCTGTATCTCCTTCGGTCCCTTCTGTCGCCAGCAAGGTACGCAACAAAGATCAAGACTATCCACCCCCGAATTTACCGGAAGACCAAATCAGACTGAGAATATTCAACCAGTTTGAGAATGTTTGTTTGATACGGGTTTCAAATTTTATTGGGAATGAATACAAAAATAAAGAAAAATTAATAGTTTGGTTCAATTAGTATTGACCGTGTTATCGGTTACGTTGCTTGAACTTATACCGAAAGACGAAAAGAAAAATGATCGGTTCAAAAATCTTGACCGTCGATGTGTGGTGTTACTTGGTTAAAAAACTCAGTTAACTTGCTTTTCAGAATTGGCGAACTGAACTGAACGAGAATGGTTATGACTGCTGATCAATGGTGTTCGCATCGCAGATCGATCACCATTCACCCCCGCGGAATTAAATAATCAAAATATCCACAAAAATTTTGATTGAAAACGAGCTCCAATAAAAATCAATTAAATCATGCCTTGTGAAGACTGAGGACGATATTGATTTACAGTGATTATGAAATAAAAAAATTAAAATTATTTGATTCAATCTCAATGATGATTTATAATAGCGAATTTCTAAAAGAAAAAAATGTATCACAGATCTATTAAACTCGAATATGTATAGTTCACCGACGTAAAATTTTGTGACAAACAAAATGAGAAAAACGACGAAAAGATTTTAATTTTTCCTTAAATCTAATTTTATGATGTATTAAATTGATTCCCTCAGCTGAGCACGCGGTTATTTTATGCCGGGCTTAAGTGTGGTTATGTTCAACAAAAACTTATTCTTTTTCACCGGTTTAGTTGAGCGCCAATGATTTGCTTGACCTTAGTTTGTCGGTCCAAACAGGAATCTTTATTTACGGTTGATGGATAGCTCGTTTCCAATGGATGGTGGCAAGAAAGTTGCTGACTTATGGGCGGTTTTTGCTTACGCGTAAAAGCACATTTAGCTCTAAATGCTACTCTAAATGTACATTTATCCATACAAAATTCGTCACCTAAATGCAACTAAATGCAACTCCATTTACGCATTAAGAATCTAAATGCTAAAAGCAACCCTGTGATCTTCCAAAATTTCCACGATTCGAACATAGTTTAATGAGAAAAAGTGGCGACATTGCTTTTTCGATTATACAGTCGCTAGCTGCGTTTCAGTGATCGCCGATCGAGATTTCATTTATTATTTTACATTATTTGGATAAAGAAAAGTTACGTAAATTCAACATCGATATGATGCTGATACAAATCTGGATTAATTTGTGATCAATTCTGTTTATTTTGTTTCCTAATTAAGTATGTAAATTATAATTGACAGCACCGACAAATGAATATATACACAAACAAATGTTTGGTTATGGTTAAAACAATTCAAGTTTGTGTATTGAATTTTCGGTTTAGAATTTATTTTTTCCTTTTCAGTAGGGGTTTTTGCACATTATCTTTTCTGGACTGGACTGGACTGGAACACGGCTGTTTGTCAAAAGCATACGATTTCGAACTCGCGTAAATGTACATTTGCTAAATGCGGTAGCATGAACGCTCTTCGAAAACATATGTTCGAAAGTGCTAAATGTTGCATTTTAAATGCAGCAAAAACGCTGCATTACGTGTAATGATTTTGTATTACCGGCTTATGGTGACTCAATTGCTGTCAAATGAATAGTCC
>NW_023461151.1:6823-9585 GCF_013731165.1 Rhagoletis pomonella | reverse complement strand
ATTTTGTGTTGTTGTAAATACCAAAGTACTATCTACTTAGGTATTTACAACAACACAAAATACCTAAATACTTTTGTACTTAGTATTTAATACTTAGTAAATACAATTTTGCCCATCACTGCCATGGATAACGGATCTGAAACTTCCCTGCAATACGGGGGAGCGACTACAGAGGGTCAATTCCCGTTCTGCGTTATCGTGAAATGAAGTGAAAAGTATAAAATTAACACCGAAATAAATGCGGTGTGAAGGTGTTATTCTTATCACTTGACGATAACGCAGAACGGGATGTGACCCTCAGGACTGATGATCGGTAGCTTCCTGGTAAACTCTGTCAATTAAAGGGAATTTACATGATTCAACTTTCAAAGGCGATTAGTTGAACCAAAAGTTGAACGAAAGTAGGCAGCCGACCTACTTCATTGAAAGCGATTAGTTGAAAGGCCTGGGCATGAATCACGTAACTTTGAAATGGTATTCGTTCAAACGATACTGACAAAACGATGTTGTCAAAACACTGACTTATGCATTTATGTTGCTGTTACGTGATCCTGTTACAATTACGTGAATCAAAACTGGAATCGAGTTGACGATATCGCACAAAGGATCAAACAATTTTTGATTTTTATGAAGCAAGACAATCTCGACACGAGATCGTTCAGACGATTGTCGTCCCAAATGATTCATGCCCTGTCGATTGTTGCTTTCAACTAAAAATCGCCTGAAAAATCGCCTCATGTAAATTCTCTATTACCGAGCGACTACTTGCAGTGTATTTCAGCGATTACGAAGGCGAATTTATATAAGGTGGTGTTACTAGCTCAGCTGATTTTGTGTATGTTTCGCCGCACGGCTTCTGATATCAAATTGAAAAATTTTGTTTGAATTTCTACACACACTTACAGATTTTGACAGTTTATGCCGCCAAAGCAAAAACAAAATACATGCAAATTTTTGCTTTTGTACTCCTGCTATCATCTTATATTAATTCGCCTTGGCGATTACTTTTACAGGGCAATGTCGTAGGCGGTAGTCACCAGTGTTGCCACTACTAGTCTTCCGACCAAATTTGGCCGCTTCTTTTTCAATTTATAGGTTTGTAGGCAAAGTAAGTTTTGGGTACTGTTTATGAATTTGTACAACGATTTTGGGTTGCGGTGCCCAAACGCGTGAATCAACCTTCTTTATTCTAGGCAACAACATGGCTGGGGATTTGCCGGAAGGAATGTGACGGCACCTTTTGCCTCTATTAACTCGATACAAGAAAAAAAGGTTTTTTACAGTCAGCCTTTTTCCCTATATTTGCTTGGACGCAGTCGATTCCCCTTTCCACTTTTAATACACTTAAATTATTTGGTTGTAATTCCGTTCTTGCGAGGGCTGATGAGTGTGGTACGCTCCGTGTCCAATTCGGAAAAAAGGAAATATATTTTTTAAGGCCTCGTGGTATGTGACCACCGATTCTTTTATCGTATGTCAGTGTGGGCGTTTTCATAGTGGCCATATCAATTCGTGTCTATACTGGTATAATGGTTCGTGTCTTGAATAACTATTGGTTACGTACATTCATCTGGCAATCCCCCCATTTTGAAGTTTAGCTTTGACAGTTTTGTTATGTTAACATTTTTCATAATCGTTCTTACGTCTATTATTTGGCCAATAAAAATAATAGATCATTATCCCCCTCGCATCTTCATCGACACGTTAACAAAAAAACCTGTGGAGCGTTTAGTCTTGATATGGACGTTAGACCCCCTACATCGAAATCGTTCTACCTGATCTTCGTCAACCCCATCCTGACTGGTTCAGTTCGCCTCTGAGCGCATATGTATGTACACATGTTCCGTCTTTACTATTTAGTTTCAGTACGCAATACATAACCTAAGGTAGATGAAAGGCATTGGTAAATGATTGGTTATGAATCTTTTCTGGTTTGCTTTGATCGATTTACTCGCAATGTACTGAGGATATAATATAACAAAACTAAACTTAACTAATTTATTCAAGCCGGGTACCCTGTAATAAGGCAGAATCAATGGAGTATGGAGGCCCGCCATATATTCATCGAAATTCTTGACAAGGCGAATGTACTGACTGAGTTAACGTGTTGTGATTAAATCGGCGGAATAATTGCCAAGCGCTCGGTGTTTAGCATCGATCAGTTCATATGAACTCGAACCAAGATTCCGTGAAACATAGGCTCTAGTTTTTGGTGGGGCTAGTTTTTGTGCATAGCCCTCTCCGGCCACATACTGTTTAGGATTGGGAATGTACACTTCCGAGCCTATCTCCAAATGGCGTTCTCTTTTGCGGATCAATGCCCGAGCCAGAACTTTACGCTGTTCCACATCCTGTGTATGGTATGGATTTACATCCAATAATAATAATTATTATTATAATTTATATTCGTTTCAATATTTCACATATTCACGACCAGCGTGCAGGAAATATGGCGTGTAGCCCGTGGCTGAATGCACTGAAGTGTTAATGTCATGAATAACACGAGAAAGATGGTTTTCCCAAGAGGAATGTTCAAGAAGGTCAGCCATGTGAGCACGTAATCCAAGTTTAATGCTTTTGTTTGTCGCCTCGACCTGATTGGCTTGTGGATGGCACAAAGGCGTTTTCATGTGTTTGGTGTTATAATCGGCGCAAAGCTTTGCGAATGTTTGACTGATGAATTGAGCACCATTATCTGATATAACGAGTTCAGGGCAGCCATTCACCGTGAATATATGTCGAAGATAATTGACTACGGATAT